>NW_025423298.1:0-202880 GCF_020497125.1 Mauremys mutica
TCACTGGAATCGAATGTCCTGGCTCAGACCAGAGACACAGGGAGGTTTCACTGTTCATGGATCTGTGCAAAGGAAATTTTGTCTTTGTGTGAAATTGAGGTCAGAAATGTAACGTCCACATGGTGGCCCAATGCTCTAGGGAATGTGGGTGAAGGACTCGGGCTGAGAAATGATTTAACAGGGGTTTGTATCAATTTATTGCCCTGATTAAAATCTATGGCTAAAAGGCAGCCACTGTTGTTAGTACTTGAACCTGTGTAGGGACACCCCAGTGAGTACAAGCCCATTGCCTTCACCAGGGGCAGTCGATTATTTTATCAAGGTACAAATGTCTTGGTCAAGGCCTAGGCTCCAGAGAAAACAGTACACTGCTGATAAGAAGAAGTACATCAAAAGATTTTGCAGCCACCGTGGGCATAAGTATGATGTGTCGTGTTTAACTCTTTATACCTGGTGCCACCTCCTTTCCCTTTTGCCTTGTAGTTGACCAAGGGCAAAGCTGAACATCTCCTCAGATACCAGGGAGTGTTTATGTCCATTCCTGTGAGCTACACAGGGGTTTGATGTTGCTGCTTTCAATCCTCTGGCTCTGGCGGGATAAGGAACAATTCAGGCTGTCACTGAACTGAAGGAGGAAGATGAGTTTTTGACAGGGAGAGGGACGCCTCCTCTTAAAGGTGTTTGTCTGGCTGGCAGTCCTGGTTCCCAGGTCTCGCCCGTGGGGCTCCAGCAGTTTTGGGACCGGGTCACTCCCTTGGCCCCACCGGCTGCCCCCAGGCGCTCCCCCCCACCCCCCAGGGGCCCCGTCAGTGCAGCGGAGCTGAGCAGCATCTGCCTGCTCACTCCAGTAGCTGCCGGCCCCTCTGCCTGGCAGGGCAGGGTGGGGCTGTGCCTCCGCACGCTGCCCCTGCCTTTTCACCCCTGTGGCCAATGGGACGCTGTGGGGGTGATGCCTGGGGGCAGCAGCACACGGAGGCCCCCCAGCCTGCCCTGCCTTGGAGCCCCAGGTAAGCGCCACACCTCTGACCCCCTTCCTGAGCCTGCACCACCACCCCCTCCCCACATACCCCCTCCTCCCCCCAAACTCCCTCCCAGAGCCTGCACCCCTCCTGCACCCCAATCCCCAGCCCAGGGCCTGAACCCTAGACCTCCTCCCCCCACCCAAACTCCCTCCCAGAGCCTGCACCCCTCCTGCACCCCAATCCCCAGCCCCAACCCAGGGCCTGAACCCTAGACCTCCTCCCCCCACCCAAACTCCCTCCCAGAGCCTTAGGCAGGTGGAGGGTGGAGTTTTGGGGGGCGGGTTCTGGGCGGTATGAGTGACATTATTGGCCCACTGGGAGGACTGGAGGACTGGCACTGGCCCTAAGGTAAATTGTGGTTGAGACCCTGCTTTAAGGGATTGGAGCAATGCTGGAGAGACTGACGGGCAGGGAGCTGGGGAGCTGTGTGTACTCCAAGGAGAGTTGTTGTTGTGCTCTGGTGACACAGAGCTGGGGTGGGGAGTTTGTAAGCTGTGGTGTTTGTATAGAGAGAAAGTTTACTAACCCCCAGGTTAAAAACTGGTCCTGCTCTGGGCTATACATGACACTCTTTGTTGTGAGTGTAGGTCAGTGGGTGAATGTTTCCCTGCAGGATGAGGGGTTCCTAGTTCCAATCCAAATGATTCCCTTTAAAAACTTTTTTGAATGAAAATCGATTTCCAGACCCATCTCCTGTATGTTCAGGAGTTCGCTCCATAAAGTCCTAGCAGAGCTGTCCAGCAGCTGAAATCAGTTCCAGTCCTCGGCGTCTCTAAGAGGGACACTCGGTAGCTGACGCGTGTGGGACACTTCTGTGGTGAGGACAGGTGAAAAAATGCTGGATTCAATGAAAGCTGAGCCCATAGGAGGGGAAGGTGAACGGTGGCAACACACAGGGTCATAACACTCAGACACGGGGCTTCACTGTCACTGCCCCTGTGTTTTCCATCATTTCTATCCTAAGGAACACACCCTCCCCCTCCCCCCCACACTGTCACACACAACCTTCTCCCCTTGAGCCCCATCCCACTCCTACCCCTCTCCCCCCCACACGCCATGGGACACAGCCTCTCGGTGACTCACCCAGATGGGGGCTTGTCTCTGCATCTCCCCAGCAGGGGAGCAGAGAGCCGAAAGGGCCACAGGAGACCAATGGAGCTAGGCAGGGATAGAAAAGACTTCCCTTCCCTTCCCAAGAGTCCCGTTAATCTCACTCATGGGACGTTCCAGCACCGGGTGGGATCAAAGCACCAACCTTCCCCTCAGCAACGGAAGGGGGAACCAGCTCTATCACATGGAAGGAGGCTCCCCACCTCTGCTGCTGCCATCCTGCAGCCTTTAATATAGATTTCTTTTAGCTAATGCAATCCCCTCCCCCACTAAACCACCCATGAAACATGGAGACAAGCTGCTGAAAATAAGATCCAGTGGTGCAATGGGTTAGTGCCTGGTACTTACAGAGCAGTGCTAGGTGGAGTCATGCTGAGGTTGTGAGTTCAAACCTCACCTACAGCACTAGCTTCCTTTAAGCAAATGGCTTCTGCCAATCATTTTGCCCTGCAGAAAATACAATTGCAGCTCAGACGACACCAGCGACCCCTTGCTTTACAGAGAGCAGGGCAGATTCCACAGATCTACCAGGCTCTGCTCTCCACCAGCCGCCTGTGTCAGGAGGGGTCAGGCAGAGCCCAGCGCACTGCCCCCGACTCCCCCTCAGTCTTTGCTCCCCAAACCACCTGTGTGCTCTCCCTCTTCGCTGTGAGACTCAAACCCTGCCTGGCTTTCTGTATGTTGGGGGGTTTTTTTTGTCTGTCGTGTTCATGTGCATGTGGGTCCTGTGTGATTTTTGTAGATGCCTTGCATAGTTTTGTGTGAATGCATGGGTGTCTGTATGACTTTTGCATGCAGATTGTTTTTTGCTAAGTATTGTTTTGGTATGTGGTTTTTGTGCTTTCCTGTTGTGGGCTTTTGCTGTATTTTTTTGGTTTGGATTTGTTCTGTTTTGTGTGGCTTCCCCTTATGTGTATATGGCTCTGTGTGCTGTGTGGGTTTGGTTTTTGTTTATGTCTGTGCTGTCTGTGATGTTCTCTTTCTCTCTATTTGTCTCTCTGTTTGTATCTTCATGTGTAAATTCACTGGAACTTTTCAAACTCTCCACAGCTTTGCCAATTTTCACCAGGAATTTTACTCATTAACAAATTCTCACTTGTTCCCTACCAGTTGGTGACCATTGCCCCAGGGGCCTGTCAGTCTCAGGGTCCTGATTTCCCATTGACCCTTCCCCCTTCTATTGGGACTGGGAACTAGCCAACCAAAAAAACCCCACTCAGTTTTAGTAAAGGGCCAACAGTCCTGGGTCTGTGAGGGAGGGAGAGCTCAGTGGTTTGAGTATTGGCCTGCTAAACCCAGGTGTGTGAGCTCAGTCCTTGAGATGAGCCATTTAGGGATCTGGGATAAAAATCTGTCTGCGGATTGGCCCTGCTTTGAGCAGGGGGTTGGACTAGATACCTCCTGAGGTCCCTTCCAATCCTGGTATTCTATGATAGGGTCACCAATGTTCAGAGAAACTAGCACAAGCTGGGCCCATGGTGTAATGGTTGGCATGCTGAAATCTGAGTTCAAATCTCAGTGGGACCTTGTGGTAAATCCCTGGAGATCCAAGCGCTTTTCTATCTCCAGCTGTATAAAAATGAGTTGTTTACCTTTTGCTGAGTGACTCATACCCACTGGAGCCAGGTCTTTGGTTGGAATGGGGTCTAGAAGTGGCTATGGTTTGACTGGGTGTTTGGGATTTCTGATGCCCACAAGTTTGGCCCTTGTGCTTTCTACCACACTTTTCCTCTTGCCCACATGGCGCTTGAAGAAAGGAGTGTCAGGGCCAGGTTTCATAGTCAGGGAAAGGCAGGAGGGAGGAAGAGCCCCAGGCTGGAGCTTGCACCCCAGAGCCCTCACCCCCGTGCCCCAGCCCAGAGCTTCCTCCCACACCTGGAACTCCTCATCCCTGCCCCCACCCCAGAGCCACCACCCCGTCCTGGACCCCGACCCCCTGTCTCAACCCACAGCCCCCTCCTGCACTCTGAATCCCTCGGCCCCACCCTGCAGCCTGGAGCCCCCTCCTCCACCCCAAACCCCTCATCTCCCCACAGCTCCCACAGGCAGACCCTGGAGCTCCCAGCAGCCATGGGTGGCCGGGGAGCCCCCACAGCCCCACCCCACTGCCTATGGACCCTGCAGCTCCTAGGAACGGACCCCAGAGCTCCCAGCCGCTGCGGATGGACCCAGGATTTCCCAACAGGCCTTGATGGCGGGAGGACCCTGCAGCCCCACGTCATTGCTAACAGACCCTGCAGCGCCGAAGCCCCTGGAGCTCCCGGCCGCCCCAGGCAGGAGAGGAGCCCCCAGCGCTCAGACACCGCAGGCAGAGCCCGGAGCTCCCAGTCACCGGGGCGGGGGGGTGAGGAGAAGCCGCAGCCCCCGGCCAGTGCAGGTGGCCCCGCAGCTCCCAGCCGCCACGAGCGGGCGGACGCCAGAGCCCCCAGCTGCCATCGGGACCCCCCGGCCGCCCCAGGCAGGACCCGTCACCCCGCGACCGGCAGGAAACAGCCACGCGCGGAAGCGCCTCGCGCCCTGTGACCCCCCCCCCCGTACTGCGGCTTCTCGCGGGCGGCGCTGAGCTCTGAGCGCACAAGGCCCTGGCGGCTCCACCCCGCATCGCTGTCCGACAACGTCACCAATGGGAGATGAGCCTGTCAGAAACGTCAGTTGGGGAGGGCCCAATGGGAGACCAGCTTTCAGAGACCCGCCCCGCACAAGGGCTAATGAGAGATTAGCTGTCAGAAAACACTAGGCAGGACAGCACCAGCCAACCAGGAACTGCCCCTCATCTCAAGGATCCAGACAGCCCCGCCCCCACCTATCCTACACCCCACAGCAGCAACCAGCGCTGGGGGGCTTGTGTCACGCCCCCCCAGCAACCCCCAAAGCAGAGTCTCAATTCCCCTCCCCCACCACTGCTCTTCATTAGATAACAAGAACCCCACCCCACAAGGGGAAAACACTTTCTGTTGTTTTCCACAGCCAACCATTTCCCTCCCTTTCCCCCGCAGCCCCTTCCCCATGTCTGGCCACATGCTCCCAGCTCAGGGTGACCACACACCCCATCGGGGCAGGCTCTGCTCAGCCCGGCTCCCCACAGCCTGCACTAAACATGTGGGGCCCAACCCCAAAACTTACTCCTATTTTACCCCAATGGCCCCAAACTGCCGCTTTTAATATGCAAATAAGGTGCTGCCACGCTCAGGCCACACCCGAGCTCTGCCGTGGAGCCACCCAGCAGAGAACCAGGTGATATTTAAATTAGCCAGGACGCTGCTCAGTCATTTCCCTCTGCTCCCAGCAGGTGGCGCCGGAGAGCTCCGAGCTCGCTCACTTCCCTTTCTCGCGTCGGCTTCAGCCCCCGGGTTACAAACGCACCAACCGGGCAGCAGGAGTGTGGGGCTGCTCCAGGGTGACCAGATGTCCCATGTTTAAAGGGACAGGCCGGTTTGGCTGGACTTTTTCTTATATAGGAGCCTATTGCCCCCCACCCCGTCCCGTTTTCCACAGTTGCTTTAAGGTCACCCTCTGGGGCTGCTCTGCGGGGACGGACTTGCACACTTGGGATGTTAGTGCAAAAAACTCCTCCTGGGCTGAGTAAAGGGCAGAGACCTGCCCTCAGCCTGTACTGAGTGGGGGGGTCACCCAAACCGACCCTCACTCGCCAGGCAGGTGTCTGCCTTCCGCCCGGGGAAAAGGCAACACGCCCCCATTCCCCAGCTCTGCGTGGGCGGAGAGCCAATGAGAACTTCTATTAAAAGGGAAAGAGACTCAAGCCTGAGTTTGGGAGAACCCCACAACCACATTCAAATCTACGCTCATCAGCCAACCCCACCCCCCCACCCCCGAGTACGCTGGGCAGTGCTGTGCCTCAGTTTCTCACCTTGCAGTGTGACAGGCCAATCCAAGGTTCCTTTAAGAGACCCCTCTGCTCTCCTTCCCCCAACCCCCACTCCCCTTGGGCAGCAAAGCCCCAGGGGTGGGGGAGGCAGCGAGTGATACTTCAGCTTCTGCTGCCACCACTCCCTCAACTGGCTCTCAGTTTGCCCTGTTCACTCTGCGTCGCTGCTGCTCCATGGCATTGTCCGTCACCCTGCTGCTGAGAGCTCCTGTGTCGCCACTTCCCCTGCTGCCACCTGCCTGTCTCCTGCAGCCTCTGCGTGGCCACCTAGTGGGGGAACCTCGCTACAAGTGCAGCCTGGGCAGCCTCTTTCCTTGCAACACCATGGGCAGGGCGTGAACCACCAGCTGGGGGAGCCTAACGCCCTGCCCCGCCCCTTCCACCTGAGGCCCCGCCCCTTCTGCGAACACCCCTGTGCCCAGCGTACACCAGCCCTTAGATCCCTCTTGGTATTTCAATGCAGGCACTGAGCTGTGAGAGGAAAACATCAGCTCACAAACACAGAGACTGAATTCCCCACATTTAATCTCGCTGCACTTTCCAGAAAGTCAGAACATTCATTTAGTTCTTGCTAGGACAGAGAAAAAAATAATTGACACTAAGTTTTTGGCTCGGTTAAATAAAATTGTGTTTAATTAACATAGTAAAAATATGTCCTGATTCCGCTAAATAACACCACAACGTGAAATAAGAAGAGACAAATCTTGTCAGTGACGCCTAATTTCACGACTAATCTTCCCATTATTAATTTCCACACTGCCTCCGTTGAAGGTCTGGCCACCTCCAGTGTCACTGCTCTGTATTCAGCTTCCCCTTAGAATTGTTCTCGGACATTCCCAAATTTGGAAAATGTGCAGTTCAGAACGTGAATAGTGACCCCGGCTCCTTCCTGCACCTGCTCTACATTGCTCCACAGCAGCTTCTCCACCTGCAGAGTCACCCCAGCACTGCAGTGCAGCCGCCCAGGGTTTTGCAAAAATTAATAATACAGAGTTTGGAGGAAAGTAAACATTTGTGAGTTGTGGAAATAGCAAAAGGCAACAGTTGTGGTGTTACAAGAAGGGCAGTTTTTGGTTTAATAATAAAACCCAGTTATATAAATGTAACTGTATGTGCAGCTCTGTGTACTCACGTTGGATGGAAGCTTAGTAATTAAATTATACAAGAGGGTCAGGTAAAGTGGCTACTTCCACCACTGTGTTTTGTCCCGAGAAGCCTTTACAGCCATTCTGAGGGGAAATGGGCCCTTTGGCCACAGAAATGGTCTATAGGGGACGGCTGCAGGCAGCAGGCGGAGAGATAATCTCATCAACATTAGTTGACTCCTGGGTAATGTAAGCAAAATCACTAAAGGAATCTCCGGGGTTTCTATTGGCACTTAACTTGCCTGCCCCTGGCTGTCTCTGGTTGTACAAGATGGACGTGTAATCGGGGTACAGTTGTGTAAAAAAAATTATTGCAGTGCAAGGGATGTTAGACAAAACAAAATGGTGTGTGTAATTGTGTAAGGTTTTAAAAACCTAAAGTGAGACTTATAGTTTGTAATATAATGTTATGAAGGTTAAACTATGGAAGGAATGTGCATTTTCCCAGGATGTGTGCAGTGTATATTGGAGAAGGGATAAAAGAAATGCAAACAAAACATGGTACTTAATTCAAACCCTATTAGGGTTCCAAAGGGAGCCACAATAGGTTGTGGGGTTTTTTTCAGAACTGTGTGCTTTGAAGCAGAAGATGAAAGTGGAAAGTAATCAGAACTCGGGTGGAAGTTGATTGTGTCCCTTTTAAGACAGTCTCTGAGCTGCTGATGGCTTTGGATCCAAAAGCCAAGCCCGAAAGCCGGTGTGAATGCAAATGACCTAGCTGATGGGGGAAGGAGAGAACTGCCCATCAGTGGCAGCACAAAGGAGCTGCAAATAATGAATACATCTGGTCAGCAAACAAGCTACTGGAAGACTCAGATTGTGGCCCTCCAGGAAAGGGAGGTGAAAAAACAAGTCAAGCCTGAAAATAAGGGGGACAGGTTAACCCTAAGGAGTCTTTCAGAGTAGCAGCCGTGTTAGTCTGTATCCGCAAAAAGTCTTTAAGGTGCCAAAAGTACTCCTGTTTTTTTTCCTAAGGAGTCTGTGTTTCTCTGTGTGTGTGTGTGTGCGTGCATACGTACAGTGCTAAAGCTGTCTCTCAGCTATTACCTGAGAATAAACTTAAAGCTTGGTGCAGCAGATAAACTATTGCAAACTGGGTCTGTTGTACAAGAGGGGAAACTGAGGCACACCACCTCATGAATTTCATAAATGACCCGTGAGTGGGGTAATTCACTATCTGACTATAGAACAAAATAAGGACAGCCTGGAGGGAATTCTTCTGTTTTTCCTGCAATTAGCAAGGAAATTTGTAAAAGGAAGTGGTATTATTATTATTAAGCACTAATCTGTCCCCACCAGGGGTGTGTGTGGAAATTGTTTCTTTTGTTTTTCAGACACTCTACAAGCAAGCTGGTGCCAGCAAAAGACTAACCCAGAATACCATGAATCTATGTTTTGTGTTGTTTGTCTGTGGTGTTTGTCTTGTTGTTAGCATTGTTGTGTTTCAATGAACAGAAAACCTCATGACATGGGTGAGGATGGCTTCAAAAGGCTGACCTGGGGGAAGATGTGTATGAAATGCAAAATGCTCGACTAGGAGGCCAGCACCTGTGTAATAGCTACCGTGGTATCTGGAAGTGAATCGGCAGCTAAGGTGGGCCCCACAAGCCCAATGGGAATAATGAGAAGGGGATTTGCTCGCTGGGAATCAATGGAGGGGTGTGTAAAATGGTGTAAATCCAGAGAAGATGTTTGAATGTGCCCCTCCCTGATGGCCGTGGAGGAGCACACCCAATGGCCCGTGGCAAGGGGTGGACAATTGGGTGTACTGTGTCTGAGGTGTTTTGCTGGAAATGTACATATTACTGGGGGCACAATTACACCAGCCCAGGGGAGGGCAAACTTTTTGACCTGAGGGCCACATTGGGGTTGCAAAACTGTATGGAGGGCTGGGTAGCAAAGGCTGTGCCTCCCCAAACAGCTTGACCCCTGCCCCCATCCACCCCCTCTCACTTCCCGCCTCCTGACTGCCCCCTCAGGACCCCTGACCCATCCAACCCCCGCTGCTCCTTGTCCCCTAACCGCTCCCTCCCAGGACCCCCACCCCTAACTGCCCCCCAAAACCCCACCCCCTATTCAACCCCCCTTCTCCTAGTCCCCTGACTACCCCCCAACCCTTATCCACACCCCCGGCCCCTGACAGGCCACCTGGGACTCCCATGCTTATCCAACCCCCCCACCCAGTTCCCCATCCCCTGACAGCCCCACCGAACCTCTGCCCCTTATCCAACCCCACGGCCCTGGCCCCCTTACCATGCCGCTCAGAGCAGCATGTCTGGCAGCCACATCACCCAGCCAGAGCCAGACACGCTGCCATACTGCTCTGCAGGAGCGTGCAACCCTGCCATCCAGAGCGCTGCCCATGCGGGAGCGTGGCTGCAGGGGAGGGGGATAGCGGAGGAGGGGCCGGAGGCTAGCCTCCCCAGCCGGGAGCTCAGGGGCCGGGCAGGACGGTCCTGCGGGCCGCCGTAGTTTGCCCACCTCTGAACTAACATCTAACACACATTTGAACCTCTTCTTTTCACGCCGTTGCTCATTCTCAGAGTCTGCTTTGTCTCCAGACAGATCCATTCTCTTTCAGGATGGCTTTCCTCTTTCTGTCTGTTTCACTCATTGAGGTGTTGGAGTAAACACTCCCCTTCCTTCTATTCTCAGACAAACACTAGTATTAATTGTTTGCTACTGATGGGTTTAGAAAGCATTTGTGGAGTGGAAGATGCCATTTCTGGGGAATTGTTCTCAAAATCCAGTACTTTGTGTTCCAACATCTCCCAGCTTCCTTGGTGAAAATAAGTGTAAGCAGAGTCAGGATGAGCTCTACCCTGGGGAGTGCAGAAAGAAGTTTCAAATATTCACATTAGCATTTCAGTTATTTGCATGGGCACTCCCACCGCACTTAGCATACCGCAAAGCAACCTGGGATGGTTATTTTCACAGCTATGGGAGCCCCAATTTTGTTGTTATTGGGGCAGGAGCAATAAAATGTTGTCATGCCGATTAAATAAATGAGGAACTACAAAACTGTCTTATGATAGAGGGTTTCATTGTCAACTAAATAGCACTTGCTAGACAAGGGACATGGGTTCCAAAACCCAGTCAAGGAAGAGAGGCTGGGGACAGATATCTGTATTGGGTGGTGCAGGCTCTTTGTGTGAGCAAGGAGCACCAGTTCCACCTGTGCCTCTCTCCACTGTGGGATGTCAGAGTTAATTTTTGGTTTCTTTAAGAATCTAAATGCAGGTTACTGAGCTGAATTCACTGGTACTGGGGCTCTCCTACTAAGAGCTGCAATCATTGAAGAGCTGGACTTGCTGAGCTGAGAGTACTGCGCTGATGAGTGGGGGAGCTTGAAGCCATACTGTGAAGCAGAGCTGCTGGCAGAATAGAGCAGTTTGTGCAGCCACTGGGTGAATGGAGCCAAGCAGCTCGTGAGGACGGCTGGAGTGGCTCACAGGACAGCTGGTGGACCAGAGCAGCTGGCAGAGCAGAGCAGCCCACAGAGCAAGTGGAGCTGAGCTGTTTGCGGAGATGACTAGTGGAAGCAGAACCCCATGAAGAGGCAGGGCAGTTGGCCCTGAAACCACATAAGGTGCCCCTTTCTACCCAGGCTGGTGAGGGGGACCTCTGCAGAGAGACTCTTGAGCTCTGGGGCTGCACTGACTTGAGACAGAGACTTTTGGATTGTGGGAGTTTTGGGACTGTGGGTGATTTGGGGGTTGCTGGACTCAAGGGCCCCGAGAGAAGGATATGGCCCAATTTGCTGGAGTGGGTCTTTGCTCATGGTTTGACCTATGAACTCTAGCTGAGGTATTTTCCCAATTTAATGCTTGTTGTTTGTCATGTAATTAAACCTTTTCTGCTACACCAAGACTCTGTGCTTGTGAGAGGGGAAGTATTGCCTCTTCGAGGCGCTGAGGAGTGAGTGTAAGATTTTCCCAGGTCACTGGGTGGGGGCTCGAGCTGGTTTTGCATTATGTTGTGGGGAAGGGACCCCTATGTATTGAACTCGGCCCTTGCTGCTATCGTTTCGGCCTGGCAGAAGGGTTACATAAGGACAAGGTTTTCTTGCAATATACAGGAAGAAGGTAGTTTTTCACCCCAGATGGGACTTGAACCCACAATCTCTGACTTAGAAAACCATTGCCTTATCCATTAGGCCACTGGGGCTCTGGTATACAAGTAGAAAGACAGATATTCCCTCTCATAAATGTACATTCCTCACATTCACTTGGAAGCCAAATACCCTCTTTATGCGCCTTACAGAAATGTCTGCATCCCCTGGCAGCAAGGCAACTAGGCAGGTGGCTGACAGAGCTGAGCACCACCTTTCTGCTGGCCATCTTTAGAGAAGAAGCCCTCCCACGTCCCTGTACGCTGTGCAAAGCTCTTGGCCTGCCTCATGCCTCGTCAGGAAAGCGCGGCCATGCGGCCCAAGCCTTAGTCATGTCCGCAGCCTGGCCCGCCCAGCCCCGGCTGACAGCGCGCAGAGCCACGCGAGTCAATGGCAGGTCGAGTTGGGAGCCTCGGCTCTTTCCCCTGACAGCCACACACACAGCGCTGCCTAGCGCCCCCAGAGCCTCCCTCGTGTTCTCCCGCAGCAGCCGCCTGCCGGTGTGGGTGGGAAAAGGGAACCAGGAAGCACTGCAGCCTCATTCCAGGACAGGAGGCCCTCACCACACCCAGGCCTGCCTCTTGCCTTCAGCCCAGGCAGCCAGAGGTGCCGGGGAGCTCCCTGGCAGGCCGCTTCGCCTCAGCCAGGAAATAAGGAAAAGGCGATGAATGAAGAAGTCAGGAAATAACAAGGAAATGAAGAGGTTTGTTGAACGGGTTTCTGCCCAATAAGCTGCCCCTGCACAAAGAGGGATGAAAGGGCCTGCTAAAGCCTGGGATTGAAGCAGGGACCTTTAGACCTTCAGTCTAACGTTCTCCCAACGGAGCTACTTTGGCAGCTGTGTGGCAGTATTTTGGCCTGTTGCTTCTCCGCCCGGGAGGTTTTTGCAGCAGTTGCACACAAAAAGGACGTCATTGGGAGCGGCCCATGAAGACAAGACTCGCTTTTGCCTGCCTTGCTCGGCTTGACTTGCTGCCTCACCCTGTTCCTGCCCTAGTGCCCGGGTTGACCAGGTGGTGGAAGGAGACTGGGGGCCAGTGGTGCAGGGAGGAAGTTGAGCTGGACCCTGAGCTAGACTAGACCCTGGCGGTGAGAGTCTGGCCACCACTTGCTGCCCCACCCTGTTGTCCTACCTTCCCCCACTGGGCGTCATGTCGGGAGGGAAGTGGGGCTTCTGCCTCCCCTCCCCGATTTTCACACTGCAGAGGAGTGCTACTGAGTGGAAACGTCCTGTGCCCATAACACAGAGGTCGATTAATCAAAACCCTCTTCTGCCAGCACCGCGCCTCCTGCTTCCTACACTGGTCCTGCAAGCAAGGGAGCGGCTGGCACAGCACCAAGAGTCTAACCTGTGTGGCAGGAGGTGGCTGAGGCCCACAGCCTGCTGGGGAGCTCCCAGAAGTTATTAATGGACAGAGACTCCTCAATGCCCTTAGTAACAAGGGTTTGGGGGTCACCGAGGCCAGTAAGGGGGTCACTATGTCGGCCTTATAACCCTGGGTGTCAGGTCACTGTGCAGCTTTGATCTAGAGCTCGGATCCCAACAACCAACCAGCAGCCCACAGCCTCCCCCTGGGTCTGCCCCACCTGGTTACTCCTTACAGGCCGACCTTACCCCCCTTCCAGCCCCGGATTCGCCCCCTAATCATCCTACTGCCACTCAGAGCCACAGCCGTGGAGGTGCTGAAGGAGGGAGGGGTGACTCTAGGGTGGGGTTCTTCTCTAACGATGGCTGGCAGAAAGGTGGTGCTCAGCTCTGTCAGCGACCTGCCCAGGTGCCTCGCTGCCAGGGTATGCAGACGTTTCTGTAAGGCCCTTAAATGGGGTATTTGGCTTCTGAATGAATGTGAGGAATGTGCAATCCTGAGAGGGAATTTCCACCCCTTTTTTCAGAGCCCCAGTGGCCTAATGGATAAGGCATTGGCTTCCTAAGCCAGAGATTGTGGGTTCAAGTCCCATCTGGGGTGAAAAGCTCCTTTCCTCTCATGTATTGCAAAGAAACCTGTGTGTTATTTTCACCAAGGAAGCTGGGAGATGTTTGAATACAAAGTACTGGATCTTGGGAGCAATCCTGCAGAAATGGCATCTTCCACTCCACAAATGCTTTCTAAACCCACCAGCAGCAAACAGTTCATACTAGTGTTTGTCTGAGAATAGAGGGAAGGGGAGTGTTTACTCCAACACCTCAGTGAAAGAACAAGGCTGTTCTGAAAGAGAATGGATCTGACTGGAGACAAAGCAGAACCTGAGAATGAGCAACAGTGTGAAAAGAAGAACTTCAAATGTGTGTTAGGTGTTAGGTTGGTCTGGCAAATTTCAAGAAAATACCAGTGCTGGTAGACTGCTGCAGACACTGGCTGTTTCTGATCTTTTACTGAGAGTTCATTGAGAAATATTTTCCTTAACTATGTTATGGAATATTGGGTGGGCTATGAAGGCACCATTCCTCCTGCTTTCGCCCTTCGAGACAACACAGCTACATGGCATGTGGCCAATGTGCACCTTCCAGTCAACTGCTAGAGAAGACAACACAGACAGGGATGGCAGCAGGGCAGACTGGAGCTGCACGGAGATGGTGGGACCAGGTCTCATCAATGGGGAGGTGGCCACCCCACCATGCACAAGGCTGAGCCAGCAAGTGTGGTGTGTGCGTCACTGTGCCCCTACTCACTGCACATGGTGGTGGAGGGCAGTTACTGAGTTCGGTTGGTCTGGCAAATTTAGGGCTTGGCTACACTTGCAGAGGTAGAGCACTGGGAGTTAAACCACAGCAGGGAAACCGCTGCCGTGTGTTCACACTGACAGCTGCAAGCGCACTGGAGTGGCCACATTAGCAATGCCACAGAGAGCAGTGCACTGTGGTAGCTATCCCAGTGTGCAAGTGGCTGCAATGTGCTTTTCAAAGAGAGGACAGGGGGTGGAGTGTGACAGGGAGTGTGTTGTGTGTACATGGGGGGAGCAACAGTGTGTTTGGGGGGCTGAGAGTGTGTCAGCATGCTGTCTTGTGTGTTCAGACAGCAGCAGACCCACCCCCTTTCTCACACACACACTAGCAGCATTCCACACTAATGGTTGCTTTGTCCCCAAGCAGATAAGCAGTCTGCTGTCAGAAACAGAGCTTTGAAAGAGCATCTCCCTCCCCCACGCAGAGTGGCCAGCATAGGGCTTGAACCCATGACCTTGGTGTTATTAGCACCACACGCTAACCAGCTGAGCTAGCCGGCCTACAGGAAGCCCTCCGTTGCCTGACCCTTTTGGAAGGAGTCACCGGCTGGCGCGGGGAACGATGTGGCCTCCGTTATCAAATGGATGGATCAAGACACAGCTTACCAAGGTAGGGGAATTAGCTCAAGTGGTAGAGCGCTCGCTTTGCATGCGAGAGGCAGCGGGATCAATGCCTGCATTCTCCAGCGGCAAGGCAGCTGCGGGACCTTCTCTTGCCCTTTTTTTAGAAGCCATGGACAGTCAGCCGGCTCAGCTCCTCCAGTGGCCTCCATCCAGTGGCTGCAAAAGCAGCAAAGAGTCGTGTGGCACCTCACAGACTAACAGACGTATTGGAGCATGAGCTTTTGTGGGTGAATCCCCACTTCGTCAGATGCGTCAGTGTCGGCCTTTCCCAAAGAAGTGCCTGGAGGGTCTTTTTCTGTGTGACCACATGGCCTAATGGGTAAGGCGTCTGACTTCAGATCAGGCGATTGAGGGTTCGAGTCCCATTGTGGTTGTGCAGTTTTACCTTTGGGCTGAAAGTCCTGCTCCCTTCAGGGCTGGAACCTCTTCTTGGCCGCTCAGGCCAATGCTCTGGCTTCAGCTAGAGCCCCGGGAAGGAGTTGGGGGTTGGGTGTCACAAAGGCTGGGGCATTAGCCCCAGGTGCTTCCAGTCTCGCCTTTGCCATTCCTGACTTGCCAAAGAAAATGGGCGGCTGCCCGGGCTAGCGTGTGGAGCAGTTTCCCTCTTCCAAGTGTGCGCCTGTCCCTGTGCTGGAGGGTACTTGCTATATAGCACCTTGGGAGCCTGGGTGTTTCTCTGCTTCTCACCAGCTGGGGAAATGCCTCTTGGGGTAAAATCTCCTGCCCCACTGCCAAAGTGAGCACCTTGAGTGGGAACGGTCAGAGGCCCAACCAGGGGGGCTGGCCCTGCTTTCCTACCGTCTTTGATAATGGCCACAGAGCATCAGCAGCCGCCCCGCATGCTGGTCTGTGGTGGCCTTCAGTGGGGTTTGGCATGGCAGGGAGCAGCCTGGCTGGGTGTTTTTGTGCCTGTCTGCAGGCTACACATAGGCATGGTCCTGCCCTCCTCTGGCCCTACCCTCGGTTGTTCTGTGGCTTTTAAGCCTTCCCTTGGAGCTGTCAGCACCAGCCGCCTCTGCTCTAGGTGCCCAGAGGAGGAGAGGGGCTGGGCTCCAGCCTGGGAAACCTGGCCCTGGCACTGCTTCCTTTACATGCCATGTGGGCAAGAGGAAGAGCTGCAGCTACAGGGACCAAAGTTGTGGACGTCAGGTGAAGCAGCAAGAAACCCAACATCAGGTCAACCCGCAGGAATCTCTAGCCAGACTGTTAAGTTCTAGGACCCCAACCTCTAGCCGCCAGCTGGACCAAAGACCTATCACCAGTGGGCATCAGTGACCCAGGAGGAGGAGAAAAAAAAATCACTCTAGTTCAGCCAGGAAGAGAGTAACGAAGCACATTGAGCTCCAAGGCTCTGCAGCAAACCAACATACCTACCAGAGGTCCCACTGAGATTTGAACTCAGAATTCAAGATCCTGAGTGCTGCCCATTACACCATGGGACCTGCTACTGTTTTGTTTTCTAGACCCCTGTGACTCTCAGCTGGCTGGTTTGCACTCTGCACTTATTGCTTCCCACCAGCGGCTTCCTCTCGCAGGACTCTCTCTCCTCCTCCAGCGACTGTGGACCTGCACTACCGGATCCGTGGGTCCTGCCATGAGTCCCCGTATCCCCCTGCTTTGTCTCCATTCCCTGCAGGCTGCAAAAATGTCAGGGGAGGCTGCTCCTCCCTTCACTCGGTGCTCCTGCTCATATCAGCCAGCTGCAGCATCATCTCCTGGAACTTGGGCTGCTGTCACTTGATCCGGTCGTACAGTCACACGCTGACTGGCTCCCCTGCCTGGATGCTCTTGTGGAAATCCCACAGGCGACGCTGCAGGACTTGGCACTGTTGGTTTCTTTAATGTTGTGGTGTTTGCACGACTGCCAGAACTCCTCCCTCACTGACTCCCACCAATCCCCCTGGTTGCCACAGAACCCTCTGATGCTTTCCCGTTCTGCCAACACCGCCAGGCCTCGCCCCCCTGCTCCTTTATCTTGCAAGCTCTGGATGTTCAGCTTCACTATCCTCTGCCCTGGGTCAGGGACAGGGGCGGGTCCAGGCACCAGTGCAGCAAGCTGCGGGGGGTGGCCTGCCGGTCGCTGTGAGGGTGGCAGTCAGGCTGCCTTTGGCAGCCTGCCTGCAGGAGGTCCCCTGGTAATGTGGATTAGGCGGCATGCCTGCGGGAGCTCTGCCAGTGCCCCAGCTGCAGCAGCAATTCGGTGGTGGTACGCTGAAGGCACAGGACCGGCAGACCTGCCACAGGCATGCCGCCGAATCCGCCTTACCAGAGGACCTCCGGCAGGTGTTGGGATAGATCTGTATTACATTATATACTAATGTTAGATGTGTAGAAAGTGTGACTAGAAAGGAGCAGTGTGACGGTGCTGCCCATCAGAGCCAGCTGAGGTCACTCAATCAGGGTGAACTGCAAACAAAACGGGGCAGACAAACCCCAAATGCTGGCGGTTATTCCAATACTTAGATTTACCAACCAGCACAAAACAGCTTCTGTAGCACCTCACACGGAAGCCCCAGCAGCTGCTAAGGTGAGTGATGTCCGTCTCCTGGCCGGAAGTCCCTTCGCGTCTCCTCCAGGTAGGGGCAGGGGAGGGGAGGGCTGCCAGGCACGGCATGGCCCCCTCCCCTCCTGAGGTGCTAAAGCACCAGCAGCTTGCACTGCTGTTATGCTGTAGCCCTTAGGCGGCAGCAGCAGCAGCAGCAAGGGAGAGAGACGCGCGCTGCGCGCTCTTTACGTCAGGCAGGGAAGCTCCAGGGCGGGGGGAAGCTCCAGCCCTGGCGGCGGAGGCGGAGGCGGGGGGGATGAGAGGCGGGGGCGGGGCACTCCAAGCAGGGGAGAAACCTAGCTCCAAATATTGGTGGAGCAGAGCCCCTGACTGTGAATATTCCTGGGGCTTTAGCCCCAGGAGCCCGTATAAGTTGGTGCCCCTGGCCTCCACGAGTGCCGCACTCTGACCAGCTGAACCAGGCAAGCCACGGGAAGCTTCTCAAGGTCTTCCCCTGGTGTGGGCTTGGATGCAAAAAGCACCTGGCCATTCATCAGCTGTTGCAAGAAGTGTGCAGAGTAGGAGTAGTGATGGGGCTGTAGCTTTCCACAGCATCTCAATTTGGGCAGCTTTCCATTCCCCTTTTCTGTGTAATGTCCCTCCCACGGGTTACACTTGCGGAGCTGTACGACTCCGGCAGGGTGGCCATTTAGAAACCTTTTCCTTGCTTTTCTTTTTCGCCTGGCCCCAGCGTTAGGACCGTTTGGGTGTTTCAGTGGGTGTGTTTTCCCATTTGGAGGCATTTGGAAGTTTGGAAGGGGAGCCGAAAGAGGAGTCTTTTTCACAAGCAAGTTGGCTTTCTGCACAGGTAGGGCCCTTGGCCGTAAAGCTTAGCTCCGTCAGTGCGTCTGCATGGGGTTCCTCCAGTGCCTCAAGAGCCCGTGCTAAACTCTCGGTGTGGGCGTTTGGCTTGCGCCAGTCAGAGAGCCGTGCCTGCGTCTTCTCAGGGCCGGCTCCCGTGAGGCGCGCATAACTTGGGAGGAAAGGGGTAGAATAGGAAGCAAGTGAAGCTGACTTCGAGTGGTGGTGCCCCTGGGCGGAGTGGTCCTCCTGCTCCTTCCTGTCGGAGGGGTGGGCTTGGGGGGTCTGGCTGTGGGCGGTGGGAAGATGGTGTCCAGGGAAGTCCCAAAGGTCACCCTGCGCCGGCGGAGTGTGAAGCCTCTCCCCTAGGTTGGGGTGCCGAGTATTAAGCCTTCCTCTGTGGCTTGGGCTGGGGAGCGTGATCCGGCGTCAGGTCCATTTGGGTGGAGCTGGCGGCCGGCAAGAATTCGGGCCATCAGGTCAACCCTCTGTGGACAATGTCGGGGAAGCCGGCAGGCCTGTGATTTTGGCTTGGCGGGCGGGCAGCTCAAGCCTGGCCTCCTATGAGCCTGGAAGGCAGCCGGCCGGGCTCACCCGTCTCCTCCCCGGGCCCAAGTTCCTTTCAGGCAGCAGGTGGAGCGAGGAGCCCAGGGAGGTGTCAGGAGCTTGGTCCTGCCCAGCGCCTGCGCCCAGTAGGGCTCTTGCCTGCTCCTGGCCCACCTGGTTTTGGCCTCTGCCACCCCTAGCAGTCAGCCAAAAGAGCAGAAACCACCCTCTCCCTCCCGGAGTGGCCAGCATGGGGCTTGAGTCCATGACCTTGGCGTTACTAGCACCACGCTCTAACCAACTGAGCTAGCTGGGTGACGGCAAGCCCTGCCTTGCCTGACCCTTTTGGAAGGAGTCACTGGCTGGCGCGGGGAACGATGTGGCCTCCGTTATCGAATGGATGGATCGAGACACCACCTGCCAACGTAGGGGAATTAGCTCAAGTGGTACAGCGCTTGCTTTGCATGCGAGAGGCAGCGGGATCAATGCCCGCATTCTCCAGCTGCAAGGCAGCTCCAGGACCTTCTCTTGCCCTTCTTTTAGAAGCCATGGACAGTCAGCCGGCTCAGCTCCTCCAGTGGCCTCCATCCCTCTCCCCGCTTGGCCTCCCAAAAAGCCAGCCCTTGCGGAGCACAAAGCTCTTCCTCCCCGGCCCTTCTCCCCCTTGCGCTGACTGGGAGGCTGGAGACAGCTGGGGGAAGTTAGCTCAAATGGAAGAGCAGGGGAGAAGTAGTCAGACCCAGACACACATTCTCCAGCCTGCTCTGCTCTGCTGGGCTGGGCTCTAGTGGGGGACCTGCACCTTTCTTTCTGAGCTCTCACTGGAGCACAATCCCTTTCCTCCTCCCTCCCTGCTAGTCTACGCCAAGCTCATTGGCCGGGAGGGAGAGCCACTCAAATACAGAATTACTCACATCCCAGGGGTCCATGAAGGGAATGAGGAGATGGGCGGGGTGGCACGCGATACCAGCTCAGCTGAGACCATGAGACCTCGCAGCCTCCCGATCTCAGGCAGCATGGCAGCTGTGGAGCAGAGCACGCAGACAGCTTGGAGACAGCCAAAGCGGGGAAGGGCTGTGTTGGTTTGCAAGAGGCAGGGGCGGCTCTACAAATTCGGCCGCCCCAAGCAGTCATGCCCGGGAGGCGCCCCTGAGCCGCGGGAGCAGCGGACCTTCCGCGGGCATGACTGCGGAGGGTCCGCTGGTCGCGCGGCTCGGCTGGACCTCCCGCAGCTGCGGGCGGTTCGCTGGTCCGGCGGCTCCGGTTGAGCTGCCGCAGGCATGCCTGCGGGAGGTCCACTGGAGCCGCCGGCCGAGCGTCCCCTCCGCAGTCATGCCTGCGGCAGGTCCGGTCCTCCCGGGGCTCCGGTGGACCTCCCGCAGGCATGACTGCGGCAGGTCCGCCGGCCCAGCCTGCCGCCCCCCCGGGAAAGGGCCGCCCCAGGCGGGTGCTTGCCCCGCTGGGCTCTGGAGCCGGCCCTGGCAAGAGGGAGTCGGTGGCTGTCTATCCTGGCGGAGGCAGGGTCGTTTTGCTGTATGCTGGGCCGGGGGCCAGGGAGTCTGCTAGAGTTGCTGAGCTGGGCCTGCTCCTGGCTTTGCTTGGGTTAGAGGAAAGTGGTGAAGATAGGAACGGCCCTCCTGGGTGAGACCGATGGTCCAGCTAGGCCACTATCCCGTCTTCTGACAGTAACCGATGCCAGGCGCTTCAGAGGCAATGGCCAGAGCAGGCAATCGTCAAGTGATCTATCCCTGCCTTGTCTTCTGAAGTTTGGTGCTTGTTTCAGGGGCTAACTCTCAGCCCAGACACACTCCAGGGAGGGAGCGTTGGTGTTTGTGCCGAGGAGCGTGGCTGGGACTCGGACCCCCTTCCCCAGCTCTGGGTAGCGCCCCCCTCCCCATTTCAGGCTGTGTTCTGCTTAAGGCCACAGAGCCCTTGCCTTTTTTTGCCCGGTGCCTGAGAGTCAGGCCAGCTGCGGGGAATTAGCTCAAGCGGCAGAGCGCTCGCTTTGCATGCGAGAGGTAGTGGGGGACGCTGCCCGCATTCTCCGAGCCTGTCGACTAAGGGCTCCTGATGAGCGTGGTGGACGGGAGAGTCGGCCATCTGACTTTTGGCCTTGCTGCCCGTAGCGGTACGGCCGAAAAATCAAAAGCCATCCTCCCCAGGCCCACAGCCACCCAGGGGCTCCTCTGCACCATCTTCCCTGAACGGGTAGAAGTGGAGCCTGGAACTGAGCTGATGCGCTGAGGGTTATTTGCACTGTGTGCTTCACATGGAGGTGAAAACACGGGGCACAGATCTTTGAGCACAACGCTTGTCCTGAGGAATGGGTGAGTGGGGTGGGGGCTGCATAAAGAGAGACCGGCTCTCCCTGGCGGGGCTGCAGCGGCTCTTCACAGGGGCAGTCCCACTGCCCAATTGGTACCAGAGTTTTGAAAGCCTCCTTTTCTGGCCTGGCTCCCCTCTCTTTAGGGAGACTGGTGACCCCAAACTTCCCAGAAACCATCATAGTGAGGCCAACCTGAGCACAGACACCTGCTCAGCACCCCGGGGTGCAGCCCTGAATTCCGGCAATCAGTTACGCTCAGCTGCCCACCTAACAAGCATTACACGCAGGAGCCTTCATGCCCCGCGTGTTCAGGTCCCTCCCAGCGCCAGCTTTAAACTCCGCGGCTCAGTTCTAAGCGTTGGCCAAACGGGGGCAGCCTGGAGCTCAGCCAACGCCTCCCGTTGCTGGTTGCGTTTCCCGCTCCTCGTGGCAGGTTCACACCCCGCAGGCAGATCTCTGAATCGGAGCCGAACCGTTCCCCAAATCCAGCGCTTTAGCAGCAGCTTTGCTAGGAAAGCGCTGACATCCTCAAGTAACGTAAGAGCCAGAGCGCTGTGTCCAGGACCTTCCATTGGGCCCCTCACCGTGGTGTCTGTCAGGCGCAAGGAGAAACCAGGGAAATGTTTTCATGGCGTTTAAGGGCAGAAGGGGCCATTAGCTCAGCTAGTCTGACCCCCAAATAACACAGAATTACACCATGACACATACTGATCCCACAGACCTTAGATAGATCAAAGCGTTTCAGCCCTCAGGAAGGAGGCTAAACTGGGTGCCAGAGGCAGCGAACAAGGGGCCCCCAAGGCAATGGCAGGGAGCTGATGAGGTGAAATATGCCCAGATGATCCCAGCAGGCGACCCACCCCCATGCCACAGAAGTGGGAGTCCCTGTTCCTCCTACCCTTAAGAATCTCTGGTGGTAAGTGGGTCCCCCCAGTTCCCCAGATAAGAATCCTCCATGTGGTTTCCCTGGCTTTACCTCCAAATAAGAACATTGTGTGGAGGGAGTGGGAGGAAGGTTGTCTGGCAGATATGTAAAGGGGGACTGTGTCTCCCTGTCAGGCCCAGGCTCCTGGGAGGAAGTGATCTCAGTGTGTCTGGCTGTCTCCATTCCTCCCACCCATAAGAATCCCTGGTGTGGGGGTGCACCCTAGACCATTAAGGATCTCTGGTGGGTGGGTGTCTCTCTGCCCTAGTCAGGATCTCTGGGGCAAAGAGACTTTGACTCACCCAGGCTGGGCTGCCATCATGGAACAGACCAGGTCCTTCTGTGGAGGGTTTGCGTTCCTCCAAGGCCGTGATCTCAGTGTGTGTGGGTGTCCCTGTCCCTTCAACCCTTAACAATCCCTGGTGCGTGGGTGCGCTGGGCCCCATTACAATCCCCTCTGTCTTACCCCCCATGAGGGATCCGGTGGATGTGGGTGTTCTCCACGCTACTGGGGGTGTCTGGTGCCCCTGTCCCTCCTGGTTAATAGTGGGGTGTGTGGGTGTCCCCCAGCCCGTTAAGGATCCGTGTTGTGTGGATGCCCCCATTCTTCTCATTAAGAATGGTGCAATGGAGCATATGGGTGTGTCCCCCACCCCATGAACTAGCTCCCGTGTGTGGTTCCCCTGCCCCCATCCAGGCTCTGTGGTGTGTGGGTGTCGCTGTTCCTCTTTTCAAGATCTGTGTGGCAGGGGGCCGTCCCTCCCCCCAAGTCAGAATCCCCAGCGTGTGGGTGCTCCCATCCCCCATCCAGGCTCTGCGGGGGGTGTCTGTATAAAAAGAGACCGTGTCTCACTGTCTTGCCCGGCTATGCTGCAGGGGCTATTCACAGGCACGATCCCACTACTGATTGGCACGGGAGTTTTGACCTGCTCTGTTTCTGACCTGGGCCGGTTCACCCCTCCTTAGGCAACTTGGTGACCCCAAGCTCACCATATTGATGCTGACCTTAGTGCGGACACCCAATCGGCACAGCCCCCTGCAGCCCAGTACTCCTGAGCTCAAGCGATCCGCCAGCCTCAGCCTCCCCAGGCGCTGGGATCACAGGCACCAGCCACGGGGCCCGGCTTGTTTTGTAGCTTGGCAGCTCCAGCTTTAAACTCTGGTTGTGAGCTCTGTGCCTTGGCCAGACGGGGACAGCCTGGAACTGGGAAATGCTCCTGCTCCCCCCACCCCCGTCTCATGTCGAGCTGCAGGCGCCGCTGTCGTCCCAGGTAAGATCCCGGATGTTTCGGTGCTCCCCATCCCCCCGCCCAGGTGTCCGGGTACCTCTGCCCCCCATACAGAATCCTGGGTGTGTGGGTGTCCGTCCCTCTGCAGAGGATCCCGGAGCGTGGATGCCCTTGTCCCCCCCTACACGATCCTGGGTGTGTGGGTGCCACTCTCCCCCCAGTAGATCTCTGCTGGGTGGGTCCCCAGGGTGTGAGTGCTCCCATCCCCCGATACAGGCTGTGGGGGGCGGTATAACTGGCTCTCCCTGTCCTGCCCAGGCGGTGCTACAGCAGCTGTTCACAGGGGCAGCAACCCCACTGTCAACCTGCAGCTTTAACCTGCTCCAGGGGTGACCTGCTTCACCCTCCTGTGGGAGCCCGGGGACCCCGAACTTCCCAGAATCACCTGATTGATGCCGAGCTCTGGGATCCACCCACAGCAGCTGGGAGCTGTGGGGTCCATCCATGGTGGCATGGGCCTGTGGGAGCCCCTTCCGACACTGGTGGCTGATAGCTGTGGGGCCCCCACCGGCCGACAGCTCCAGTCTTGCTGCCCCAGGGCTGAGGTGGAAAATGTCACTGAGATCTCTGAAAGTCACAGATTCTGTGACCCCCTTTATATAATCTTAGCCTTAATCGTTATTGACTGTGTCTCTCAATCTAGTGGTCTGCTCTAGCGCAGATGGGACAGGGAAGACAGAAGCTCACCCCCCAGCACAGGTTTGGGCAGAAATGGCTCTTGGGCTATTTGCTGTGCATGCAGAGGACTTGTCCAGGCCGGTCGAGCAGCTCAGCCAGATGAAGAGCTGGAAGAAGGAGACCTGAGCAGCCTGGACATCCCACTTTTTCTCCACAGCCACTGCCTGTCAGCAGGATTCCTCCTTCTCCTCCTCAGTGAGACCAAATCTAAGCACCTAGATAGCTGGTCTGTCCACTGCACCCCAATCCCTCATGCCTGAGCCTCCCTGCCAAAGTCCTGTACCTGGCTCCAGAGAATTGTCTCACATCTCGCTGGGAACTCGACTTCTTGTGCCCAGAGAGTCTCGGACCCCCTCAGTAGAGGACCAGAGAAACACAGTGTCCGCCTTTTCCAAATAAGTGCTTGGAAAAGTTTTGCTTCTGTGACCACCTGGCCTAATGGATAAGGTGTCTGATTTTGGATCTGGCAATTGAGGGTTCGAGTCCTTTCGTGGTTGTGCTTGTGCAGTTTTACCATTGTGCTGAAAGTCCTGCTCCCTTCAGGGCTGGAACCTCTTCTTGGCCGCTCAGGCCAATGTTCTGGCTTCAGCTAGAGCCCCAGGAAGGAGTTGGGGTGTGGGTGTCACAAAGGCTGGGGCATGAGCCCCAGGTGCTTCCAGTCTCGCCTTTGCCCTTCCTGACTTGCCAAAGAAACTGGGCAGCTGCCCAGGCTAGCGTGTGGAGCAGTTTCTCTCTTCCAACTGTGCGCCTGTCCCTGTGCTGGAGGGGGGTTGCTACATAGCACCTTTGGAGCCTGGGTGTTTCTCTGCTTCTCGCCAGCTGGGGAAAACCCTCTTGGGGTAAAATCTCCTGCCCCACTGCAAAAGTGAGCACCATGAATGGGAACCCTCAGAGGCCCCACCATGGGGGCTGGCCCTGCTTTCCTACCATCTTCTGATGTTGGCCACAGAGCATCAGCAGCTGCCCCGCATGCTGGTGACCTTCAGTGGGTGTTTGGCATGGCAGGGAGCAGGGTGTCTTTGTGCCTGTCTGAAGGCAACACATAGGCATGGTCCTGCCCTCCTCTGGCCCTGACCTCAGTTGCTCTGTGGCTTTTAAGCCTTCCCTTGGAGCTGTCAGCACCAGCTGCCTCTGCTCTAGGTGCCCAGAGAAGGAGAGGTGTTGCAGGGTCACTTTTACAGATGCCCCTTCCCTGCTACTGCCCTTGCTCAGCTGGGCAGAGGAGCTTCCATCCCCACCTGTCATTCCTGAGGGCCACCCTGCCTCACTCTCTTCCTACTGTGTTGGGAAAGACAGCTCTCATTTCTCCTTGTTTTCTGACTGCAGAGCCCAAGCTCAGGGACTCACCTTGGGTGCAGGCACTGCTGTGCTCCCAGAAAACAAGCCACCGCTGCACAAAGAGAGATGAAAGGACCTGCCAAAGCTTGGGATTGAACCAGGAATCTTTAGATCTTCAGTCTAACGCTCTCCCAACTGAGCTACTTTGGCAGCTGCAGGATAATATTTTGGCCTGTTGCTTCTCTGTCCGGGATGTTGTTGTCAGCAGTTGCACACAAAAAGGACAGGAAAACGAACGGCTGCTCCACACCCCCACCGGAGGAACCCGGCGCCCTTAGCTGTGGGGAGTAAGAAGTGGCTGTTGGCTGACAGGGCCTGTCCCCGAGGAGCTGGAACAGCAGCTGCCGCCTCCCCCTCGGCTCCAGGCTGTGGGAAATGCTCATTGCCTGGCTGCATGGGCGGCTGCTGCTCCGTGCTCTGGAGAGCGTCTGTATTGCTCTGTCAACCCCCCGTCTTCACTGAGCCAGTCTGGTAAGGTCCCAAGTGCCCCCTCCGGCCTGGCAGCTGAGAGTCTGTGCAGACATTGGCCCCCCTGCCAGCCCCACAGGCAGCAGCAGCACCAGCCCCCCCACACCACAGGGGCACTCAATGCACTTCCTGTGGGGAAATGGCTCCTTGGCGTCCAGCTGCTAGAGTGAGAGCCAGGAGAGAGCAGTGTCTGGCTCACCGTGGGGGAGAGAAGAGACCTGGTGAGTGCAGATCTCCCTCAGCCTCCCCCGCAAGGCTGGTCAGTTGTATTGTCACTGTGATAGTCGGTGCTTCCCTTCAGGGCCGGCCCTAGAGGGATCCGGGGTCTGGGACGAATCCCCCCTTTCCTGCCCAGGCCCTGCCTCCACCGCACCGCTTCCCCCAACCCCTGTCCCTCCCCCACCTCTTCCTGTCTCTGCTCCTCCCCCTCCCCGCCCAGCGCCTCCTGCACCCCACTGAACAGCTGATCACTGGCAGGTGCTGAAGGGGAAGAGGAGGAGCTTGTCGGCAAGGCCTGTAGTGGGGGCGGGGGGAGCTGGCTGCCAGTGCCAAGCTTACCAACAGTGCCAAGTCCTGCAGCATCGCCTGTGGGTTTTCCACAAGAGCATCCAGGCAGGGGAGCCAGTCAGCGTGTGACTGTATGACCGGATCAAGCGACAGCTGCCCGAGTTCCAGGAGATGAGGCTGCAGCTGGCCGATATGAGTGGAAGCACCAAGTGAAGGGAGGAGCAGCCTCCCCTGACATTTTTGCAGCCTGCAGGGAATGGAGACAAAGCAGGGGGATGCAGGGACTCAGGGCAGTCGCTGGAGGAGGAGAGAGAGACCCGCCAGAGGAAGCCGCTGGTGGGAAGCAATAAGTGCAGAGGGCAAACCAGCCAGCTGAGAGTCACAGGGGTCTAGAAAATGAAACAGCAGCAGGTCCCATGGGGTAATGGGCAGCACTCAGGACTCTGACTCCTGGAATCTGCGTTCAAATCTCAGTGGGACCTCATGGAGATGTGTTGGTTTGCTGCAAAGCCCTGGAGCCCAATGTGCTTGGCTACCTTTATGCTGGGTGGCTGATGCCCACTGGAGATAGGTCGTTGGTCTGGCTGGTTCAATGTGCTGGTGGCTATAGGTTGGGGTCCTAGAACTTAACACTTTGGCTAGAAATTCCTGCGGGTTCACCATATGTTTGTTTCTCGCTGCTTCACCTTTGGTCCCTGTAGCTGCCACACTCTTCCTCTTGCCCACATGGCATTTAAAGGAAGGAGGGCCAGGGCCAGGCTTCATAGTCAGGGCTAGGCAGGAGGGAGGCAGAGTCCCAGGCTGGAGCCCAGCACCTCTCCTCCTCTGGGCACCTGGAGCAGAGGCGGCTGGTGCTGACAGCTCCAAGGGAAGGCTTAAAAGCCAAAGAGCAACCGAGGGCAGGGCAAGAGGAGGGGAGAACCATGCCTATGCGTGGCCAGCAGACAGCCACAAAGACACCCGGCCAGCCTGCTCCCTGCCATGCCAACCCCCCACTGAAGGCCACCCACAGACCGGCACTCGTTCTGCGGCCAGCCAGCATCACAAGGTGGTTGGAAAGCAGGTGGGGCCTCCAACCGTTCCCACTCAAGGGGCTCCTTTTGGCGGTGGGGCAGGAGATATTTCCCCCAGGAGGCTCTTTCCCAGCTGCTGAGAAGCACTGAAGTACCCAGTGTTTGCTCTTGCGGTGAAAGGGGTTAATATGTTTAGGCGGCCTGGCTAGCTCAGCTGGCAGCACCACTGGCTCTTACTCTGAAGGTTGAAGTTACAATTCCTTGTTTGGGTGCTTGGGGCTCCTCTTCAACAACGCAACACACAATCTGCTTAAGCCCCCACCCAGTAACCTGGGGAAACTAACCCTGGCCACTGGGTGCCTCTAAGAGGCGATACTTTCCCCACTCACAACCACTGAGTGTAGAAAAGAAACTTTAAGAAAAAGGAGGAAAATCACCTTGTATTAACTTGGGAAAACACCACAATCAGGATTCATAACACAACACTATGAGCAAAACACTCCCCCACAGCGCGCTGGGCAGTGGTCTTTTGCCTCGGGCTCCTAAATCCAGACACCAGTAGCTCTGTGGATGTGCCCCTCCCTTCACTGCACCTCACCCACAGCTGCTGTCCTGGATCAGTGAAAACCCAGAGTTCACCTCTCACCTCCTGGGGGGAAAGCCCCTTTCTTCCTCCGCTATCTGGCCACATTGCCGGCCACTTGCCGTTCCCCCCTGTCACCGCTCTGCTGGCCACCCTCTCTGCTCTGGGACGTCTTGTGGTCCCACCAGGAGTGGGGCAGGCTCCCTAAAAGTAGCAGCCACCAGAGCCCGAACAGTAGCCCCACCCCTTCCACTCAATGCCACACCTCTGCCCCCCCTTCTCCCCAAGGCCCCGCTTCTACGCTGCCTCTTCCCCCAAGACCCCACTTCCCGCTCACT
Source organism: Mauremys mutica (assembly GCF_020497125.1). Taxonomy (NCBI): domain Eukaryota; kingdom Metazoa; phylum Chordata; order Testudines; family Geoemydidae; genus Mauremys; species Mauremys mutica. Next base: position 27,980 of record NW_025423298.1, read on the forward strand.
GCTCTCCGCCCCCTCCCCACCCTCGCTCGCCCTTACGGTCATTACAAAGTGGCAAGGCAGAGCCCTCCCATTTTTAAAAGTCCTGGGGTGTTGTTCCCCCCTGTTCAGGCACCCCTGGGTCCCTGCACTTCACACAGCTCTCCCTGATTTCAGCTGTTAGTGAGGGAGCCTCACTGCTAGCGCAGACTGGGCAGTTTGTTGCATGAGAGACACTGTCCCAAAGCAGGACTAATGCTCAGAGCTGGTTATCAGTGATTTGAGATCTGTTGGTCTGCAGCAAGACTCTCCATTGAGTCTTAACCAGCTCTGTTCTTACACAGGGAAGAACAAAAGGGTCAAATGGGGCCTGGAACCCTTAAGAAGAATCCACCCCACCAAGTACAACACTTGTCGCTACCTGCTCTCAACCCCACTGAGAATGTTTTGGGGTCACAACTTGGCTTTATCAGCCTAGGGGGTCTCAAAGAATCACAGCTAACAGATGCTCCAGTGGCGCAATGGGTTAGCGCACAGTATTTATAGGGCAGTGCTGAGAGGAGCTATGCTGAGGTTGTGAGTTCAAACCTCACCTGGAGCACTAGTTTTCATTAACCAAGTGGCATCACCCCCTCATTTGGCCCTATGGAATGTAGAATTCCAGCCCAGGGGAACCTGAGGAGGAGTCAATAAAGGCCCCCTTCAATTATTACCTCCTCTCCAGAGCTCAGGTCAGAAGCTGCAATCCTTTCTCTGCCACCAGCCCCTGTGCCAGGATCCCTCAAGCAGAGCCTGGAGTCCTGCCCAGGGCGTCTGTACTATTGACAAACACTAAGTGACAGGGACAAATCCCGCCTGGTGCGGGGAGCCAGGTTTGCTCTTCAAATTCTGTCGTTGGTACATTTCCAGGCCTGGGAATGTCCCACAACAGCATTTAATGGGAAGTTGCCTGCAGAACAGTTACACTGCACAGAGCTCCTGTGGAGGAGGGGTGGGAATTAGTAACATTTTGAGGATCGTTTGGGAAATGAGCCTTTGCTGACAAGGTTTGTCTCTGTTCATATTTCACCTTCAGGTGTTATGTTGAGGGATCTTTAGTATATTTTTGTGAGGTTAATAACTATCTCCTCAACTTTATTTACTCAACTTAAAAATTGGTGTCACTTGATTTTTGTATCTCCCTGTGACAATACAACTGACACGTGTGGGTTTCTACAGGGGGTCATGATGTTAAAGTTGGGGAATTCAGTCTCTGTACTTGTGTCGGGGGAGTGTTGCTTTTTCACAGCTGCCTCACTGCCAGGCACACCGGGTTGTTAGCTGCACCCACTGTCCTTGCCAGGGGCCCCTGCTGAACCCTGGGCAGCTGCACTGCGGTGTTGGGGTGACTCTGCAGGGGGAGAAGCTGCTGTGGAGCAATGTAGAGCAGGTGCAGGAAGGAGACGGGGTCACTATTCACATTCTGAACTGCACAATTTTCCAAATTTGGGACTAGATTCATAGACTTAAGGTCAGAAGGGACCATTATGATCATCTAGTCTGACCTCCTGCACAATGCAGGCCACAGAATCTCAGCCACCCACTCCTGTAACAAACCCCTGACCTATGTCTGTGTTACTAAAGTCCTCAAATCGTGGCTTAAAGACCTCAACGTGCAGGGAATCCTGCAGCAAGTGACCCGTGCCCCACGCTGCAGAGGAAGGCAAATGTCCAGGAACAATTCTAAGGGAAGGTGAACGCAGAGCAATGACACTGGCGATGCCCAGACCTCAAATGGGGGCAGCGTGGAAATTAATAATGGGAAGATCATTTGCGAAATTAGTCGTCACTGACAAGCTTTGTCTCTGTTCCTATTTCATGCTGTGCTGTTAGCGGAATCAATACAGATTTTTTTACTATATTAATTAAACACTTAATTTTATTTACCCAAGCCAGAAACTTAGTGTCACTTATTTTTTCTCTGTCCTAGCAAGAATGAATTGAATTTCATGACTTTCTGGAAAGTGCAGCGAGATTAAATGTGGGGAATTCAGTCTCTGTGTTCGTGAGCTGATGTTTTCCTCTCACAGGTCAGTGCCTGCATTGAAATACCAAGAGGGATCTAAGGGCTGGTGTACGCTGGGCACTTCACTGGCAGAGCAACGTCTCTCAGGGTGTGAAAAACCCACACCCCCCAAACCCATAGGGTTAAGGTGACCTAAGCCCTGGTTATATAGTGCTAAAGAAAAGGAAGAATTGTTCTGTCTATGTAGCTATTACAGGGATGGGAAAACCCCTCCAGTCACTGTTTACTCCAAAGTGCTATAGCAGTGCCACTGCAGCATTTTAAGTGTAGACAGAGTGAAAGTAGATCTGGCTCCAGTTTGCACTCTGGATGCTCAGGCACTAAGTCAAGTCTACAGTAATAATAACAACAACCACACAGTGCTTGTGTAGTTGGCAGGATTTGAACCTGCACAGGGAGACCCCAATGGATTTCTAGCCCATCGCCTTAACCACTTGGCCACAACTACTTGATGTACACCTGTCTCATTACATGATGATTCTGTTCTCACTGAATTATCACTTCAAATTGTTTGCCCAGACCAGCTTCCCCAGCAAACTCACAGCTGCACATCAGTGTAAGTGTGTCCTTGGCTGAACAGCGAGAATCCCTGCCCATTTCCCTTCCGGCTGGAGCAGGATGAGAGTGTGTTTGTGTTAATGACATTGCTGTAGATTGTTGTTCATTCCTCACTCTGACAATTCAGACAGCCCCTTTCCTAGGCAAATCTCCAGCACATCGTTCCAATAGCAGGGGGCAGGATTTCTCTGGGGCACTAAAATATTTCAGAGGGTTGGTGGATGAACTCAGCATTGCATTCCACCCTTGATGTTTCCTGGACTAACAACAGCAGCAGAAAGAAAGAGCCGAGCCAATATCTCCCTGGCAGGGATGCAGGTGCCAGGTCCCCTCTGTCTGACCATTGCCATTGCAGGAGAGAAGGGGTCACTGGAATCGAATGCCCTGGCTCAGACCAGAGACACAGGGAGGTTTTGCTGTTCACGGATCTGTGCAAAGGAAATTGTGTCTCTGTGTGAAATTGAGGCAGGACATGAAACACCCAATGCCCTAAGGAATGTGGGTGAAGGGCTCGGGCTGAGCAATGATTTAACAGGGGTTTGTTTCAATTTATTGGCCTGATTAAAACTATGGCTAAAAGCCCCCTGTACCAGGGGCTGCGGGACAGGACAGGCAGTTCTGCGTGGAGTGTTCAGAGCTGTCCCCTATCTGCCCTTTCTCTGCACCGCCCCTGCTCCCAGAATGCACCAGGCCCTGGACTGAACTCTTCCCCTGCCGGCCGAGCTGGTTTCGTTTCCTGTGATCCTGTTGGCTTGGCAGGGGGGGAAGTGACAGTCCCACCCCAGAGCCAACGCCCCCCCTGTCACCCAGCCCCCTGACCCCCAGCAGTGCAGGTCAGCCAGGAGCTGGGCCCTGCCAGGCACTCAGGGGCGTCTCCCCTGCAGCTGGGGGCTCTCCCCAGCGTGGTCTGTGGGAGCTCGCGCACTAACAGGGCAGCGGCAGCAGCCACATGGTGGGTTGGGCTGGTGACCCGGGTCCATCTCCTGGGGTCGGCTGGGTTCATGCTCAGGCGACTGGCCCCAGCCACCGGCCGAGCCCCACGGCCACGCTGCTGCTGTTACCGCACTAGCCCCTCACGCCCCCATTCCCTCACTGAAGCCAGGAGAAGGTTTGCAGGGAGGAGGTGGGAAGGGTTTGACCCCAATATCCCAGAGCTGATTCTCCCCACAAAGGGGTGTGTGCATGTGGTGGGTGCCGTGTGCAACGCCCTGTGCCCATGAGGAGGGGACCGGAGCTCTGCCGGCAGGAAGATTTATCCTGCAGGAGCCCTGCCCCCCTCCCCCAGGGGTTCCCCTGGAGCAGAGAAGCTTTGAATCCTCGCTGGAGACTAGAGACGCCCGAGCAGCACGAGCTGCCTGGCAGAGGTTCTGGATCAGGGCCTCACGGGCACATTGGGTTCATTCCCTCAGGGCTGCCCTGCCCAGTGCCAGGGCTGCTCTCACTCCCCAGCACAGAGGGGGCTGCAGGCTCTTTGCCAAGCTGGGTCCCAGCTCAAGGCAGATTTAACACTGGCAGGGGGCCCAGGTATGTGCTGGTGCCGCTCAGGGAGGGAATCTGGGCCAAAGCCTGATTAGAAATTGGGTAACACTGAAGTGGGACTAGAAAGACCCTTGCTGGGATGTGGCGGGTAGGTAGCCCCCATTGTGTACCGTGCCCTCGCCGAGAAGTCTCTGGGAGAGTGGATTCTTCCTGATGGGCCACCAGCACGTCTCGTTGGTCCTGATGTCGGCTGCTCCTTTGTTGATACTGACAAGCTAGTTGTGGGCCTTCCCCACTCACCCCATAGCTCCGGGATGCACAGACAGCAATACTGGTGTGGAAGAAACAAACTCCACTCTCAGGTTTCAAGATCCTTAAGATCACTGACTTGCCAACATAACAAGGAAGTGGGGGTATAGCTCAGTGGTAGCGTGTTTGACTGCAGATCAAGTGGTCCTTGGTTCAAATCCAAGTGCCCCCTTAAAAGCCTGGTCCTTCAACAGAAATAATTATTTCCATTTTCATTATGTTCAGGAGCTCCACTGACTAGGGATGCCTGAAATGAATGGAAACACTCAACATTTTCCTGTGCAAATGCATAAAAACCTAGCAAACATGTCCCTCCAATGAAGTCCGTTCCAATCCTCTAAGTGTCTAGTTTGTGTTTTCATCAATGAAACAAAGGCACATGAAGACACATTTGCAGGTCCTTGGCCTCCATGGGCTACAATGTGCAGAAGAACAAGAACCACATCCACTTGGGAGGCATGGACTAGTCTGTATTACATTTGGTAAGTAAGTTGCCATTGGGACTGAAAACTCTACTGGAGGTGGACAGGAGCCTGTTGCAAAAATAAAATAACCAAGATTTACCAAACTCCCTTTTACACATTCAATCCTCTCTTTTTTCTATTCTATTAAACTGGGAGCAAGTTACCAGTGACCCAGGGCTGGGGCGGAAGGAGGGTGCAGGTGGGGGGAGGAGCCCAGGGCTGGGGCAGCAGGGGGTGTGTGGGTGGGGGAGCACTGGTAGGGGGGAAGGGGAGAGTCAAGAGCTGGGGCAGCACAGGGTGTGGGGGGGGGAGAGCCCAGGGCTGGCTTGGCAGGGAGGTGAGGGTCAAGGGGTAGAGCCCAGGGCTGGGGCAGCAGGGGGGTTCGAGTGGTGGGAGGCCCAGAGCTGGGGAGTCAGGGGGTGCAGGTGTGGGGAGGGGAGAGCCCAGGACTCAGGCAGCAAGGGGATGGGGGGGCAGACAAAAATTTTTTTGCTTGGGGAGGCAAAAAACCTAGAGCCGGCCCTGCCTCCACCTACCGTGAGGTAGGTAGGAGCCAGGGGTGGCTCTAGGAATTTCACCGCCCCAAGCATGGCAGCACTCCGCGGGGGCCGCTCTGGCGGTCGCCAGTCCCACGGCTCTGGTGGACCTCCTGCAGACGTGCCTGCGGAGGGTCTGCTGGTCCCGCGGCTCCGGTGGAGCATCCGCAGGCACGCCTGCGGGAGGTCCACCAGAGCCGCCTGCCGCCCTCCCACCAACCAGTGGAGTGCCCCCTGCGGCATGCCGCCCCAAGCATGTGCTTGGCGTGTTGGGGCCTGGAGCCGGCCCTGGTAGGAGCGGATCATTAGTATCCCTACTTGATAGAGGGAGAAGCTAAGGCTGAGAAAGGAGAATTGACTTGTCTTAGGTTACACAGCCAGTCAGTGGAAGAGTTGGGAGTAGGACCCAAGAGCCCTGATTTTCAAACTAACAATCGGATCTTGAATTTCATCCATTGAAATAATAATGGATGAAATAAAGCACCTGAATAAAGTGCTCTCAGATGAGCTCCACACCAACAACAGTGCACAGTAATTATTCAGCAAGTATTTGAGGAGAACTGCAATGTTAGAGAGAATCATGAACTGCTCAGAGACCATTAATGCAGCGAAGCAGCAAAATTCATCAAACATAGAACTGGTTATGATTTATTTCCTTGGTCTTAAAAGAGAACAACAAGGACCTGAGTCTCCTCCCTGTCAATAACCCCCTGCTCAGCCAATCAGGGTAGAGACAGGACGGGAGGCTGAGGGTTCTCACCAGAGAGCCCAAAGGATGGCCCAGGTCACCGGTGGGGATCACTGCCCGAGCACTATTTCAGCCCCACATTTTTGGGTGGACCTCCCAGAGTGGGAGCTGCAGAGCACTCCCCTGCAACACACACACACACACACACACACACACACACACACACACACACCCCGCTCCTGCTGTTGGGAGGGGAACATGAGAAAGGACAAAAGAAGCAAGAGACGAAGAGAAAGGAGGGAGGGATGGATAGAGGAAAAGGTGAAACAAAAAGGACAAACCTTAATGTCCCCACTGATTCTATGGGACAAAATCCCAGGTGCGCAATAAAATTCTGCCTCCTTAAGCTCGTGTTTTCCATGCCTAGAATTCAACTGTCACCTGATGGATCAGACCGAACAGGTTTCAAACCTCGAGGAGGCTCTTACCTTCTAAACAGGGACGGCTGTTTTCTAGTAAAATCACTAAAAGGGAAGGAGAAAACTCGAAAGAGGTTCCTCCTGGTGCTCACATCTGTGAACCCGAATACTCTCTCAGTCCTCAAAGAGAGACCTGGAGAAGGAGACTTGCTGAAGCAAAGCAACAGGGGTCTCTGAGGTTTCCCTGGCTCCTCACCCCTGTCCTGCCTGGCTGATGTCAGCATCTCTCTGTGAGGTCACCACCTCCCCACCACCTTTGACCAATAGTCTGAGGTCCTGCAAAAGGCCTTTGTGATGTCACTGCCACACTCCTCCCTTGCTGTGCTAATGTCCTGCCCCTGGCCAGGCACTTTGGAGGTTTGAGCTACTCCCTGTGGATCACCCCACTCAAGGAGCGTTCGTTCTAGGCAGCAAGCCGGCTAGACAGGAAAACATCAGACGCTGCTCCCAATGCTACACTCAGGGCTGGTCTACACTAAGGGGAAAAATCGATATAAGATACGCAACTTCAGCTACGTGAATAACGTAGCTGAAGTCGAAGTATCTTATATCGATAACTTACCCGTCGTCACGGCGCGGGATCGATCTCCAGGGCTCTCCATATCGACGCCGCCACCGCCGTTCGCGGTGGTGGAGTTCCGGAATCGATATAAGCGCGTTCGGGGATCGATATATCGCGTCTAGATGAGACGCGATATATCGATCCCTGAAAAATTGATCGCTACCCGCCGATACGGCGGGTAGTGTAGACGTAGCCTCAGTTTTTCAGAAATTAGTCGACTTTATGGCCAGAAGAGACCATTAGAGCATCTAATCTGACCACTTGAGGATCACTTGAGCTGCAATCAAGCACTCTACCACTGAGCTATACCCCCACAATGACCTGAGTAGGGAATCATGATTTCCAGGACTTTGAAGGACAAACCCTGATTCATCGAGCTCCTTTGCCATTCCCAGACCACAGGTGGTTTTAAAAATGGGGTTTGATTAAACTTCTTAAATGTGGTAAACACCACAGCTTGCACACCTACCGATATTGCTTCTCCCACTGACACAGCTGCCAGCTCTTGCAAAGTGGCTTAACTACACCCACAGGAAAACTCTCTCCCCTCAGCACAGAGCAGTGGTTCTCAAGCTGTGGGTCAGGCCCCCAAAGTGGGACGTGACCCTGTTTTAATATGGTTGCCAGGGCTGGCATTAGACTTGTTGGGGCCTGGGGCTGAAGCCAAATGTCTGAGCCCCACCACCCAGGGCTGAATCCTTCAAGCTCCGGTTTTGCCCTCCCCCAACTGGGGCAGGGCTCAGGCTTTGTCTCCCCTGCCTCTGCCAAGGGTGGAGGGGCTTGGTCCCTCTTTCCAGGGCCATGGAGTAAGTATTTTTTTTGGCAGAAGGGGGTTGCAGTGAAAGGAAGTTGGAAAACCCTGGCATAGAGCCTCTGAATATGTCTAGACTTGGCTCCCTGTGGCAGATCAGAGAGAGAAAGTGCAGCCATGGAGACACCACACACCAGCCTTGCCTAGCAGGCAAGAATCAAACCTCCACAAACAAATGCCTGTTGCTTTCTAACCCATCTCCCTAAGCCCTCAGCCACCACCACTTAACAAAGGGGCTTTTCTACACTATGGTTCTGGTCTCACTGAAGGGTCATTTCCAGTTGTTTGCTCAGACCAGCATTAGGGAAAATGGTGCCCTGGGCAAAGCTTGTACTTTGGCACTTCCCCGTTGCCCCTGGACGATCCCCACTCCCCCTTTACCGCTAGCTCCTGCACTCCCAACCCTTGCGCCTCCTTCATCCCTAACTCCTGCCCCCTCCTGTGCCCCCTTTGCCCTTAACTCCCTGGGCCACCAGCCATAGCCCCTCTCCTGCAGCCCCTTCACATGGCTCCAGTGCTGGGGGCCCCGCACTTGTTCTCCCTTTCCCTGGGCTTTGGCATCACTAGCCCCTGATTAGCCAGTAGGGTTCAGTGGTTCCCAAAATGTGGGGCATGACTCCTAGGGGGACACAGAGGAACATTCATGGGGGCACCTCAGGGCCTGAGCCAGCCCCCATGGAGGGAGCAGCACTCAGCCCCACTCTGCCCCAGCTCTTCCCCAACCCCACCCTCAGCCTGGGGCTCTGGCTCCCAGCCTGGCCTCAACCCCCTTACCCCTGTCTGCAGCCCTCTCCCCAGCAAGCAACAGCCCCACTCCCAGCCTCGGTTTTCGACCATGGCTTCCGAGGGGCCACAGCCATGGCTAAGAGGGCGCAGTGTGAAATGTTTGGGGACCAGTGGTTTAGGGTGACGTTCTCAATCACTTCTACAAAGTCCAATAAAAGCTATTCCTCACCCACCTACCGCTCCATCAGGATGGACTAGGTATGTTCTGCTGCCCTTCACTCATGCAGGAAGGATAATAACATTTCATTCCACTCAATCCTAAAGTGATTTGTAACCCACCACCAGCTGAAACTGGTCATTTTGGGAAAGTGGCCCCATCATGCTGCATAGCTAGGCAGAGTAGGTGTGTCTGTGCAAACATGGTCTGTTCCTGAAGTCTTTCCCCCAGCTCCTCACTAGATGTGAGGGGGGTGCTCATTCAGCCCCTGCTTCCGCTTAGTATTTAAAAACGCCTTATTATCCCTAGCTCTGCTGGCCTTAGATTTCTCCTTCTGTCCCTTTTCTAACAGCTCAGATGAGGTGGCCGAGTGGTTAAGGTGATGGACTGCTAATCCATTGTGCTCTGCAAGCATGGGTTTGAATCCCATCCTTGTCGGATGCGTTTAGTTTTCACCCCTCCTTTGTAGACAACCATCTCCCCCTTTGGTACAATGACAGCTCAAACAATGTTGCTTCTTGCAAACAAAAACCTTCTCAGAAACTCAGAACTCCCTTGCTTTAAATAAAATGTCTAAATCCCAGATTTCTTAAAAAAAGAAATTCTCTAGTGCTGTATTTCTTAGTTTTTATCTCAAAAGGGAACATCCTCATCTTCTCCCCCAAACACCCTGGGACCTGTCCAAATTATTAAAATACCCTCAACCCGAGCAAGGCCAGAGCAGTGAACCAGAGCTAGTGTCTAGGCCAAGCTGTTCTGAAGGAGGCAACTCAAACATTTTCTCCCTGGTTCCCTTGGCAAGGTCTGACTGAGAAAACAAAATTCCCCAAACTGAAAATTTTCTGCTGAAAAACTAATACTAGTCTGTTTGGGGACTTTGGTTTGCAAGTATTATTGTTATTATTCTCTTCTGATTTCTGAATCAGTTCAGTCTTTGTCCTCCAGGTGTGTTTCTACCTGCTGAGTTGTGGGGGAGAGAGGCCAAGTCATGATGTCTCTTCCCCTCTTTCATAGTTTCTTCCAACTTGCGAGGAAGCTCCTTTGTTACCATGTGAGTCAAGCAGTGTCCATTGTCTCTGTGCTATCTTGGAGAAGTCTGCATTGTACACGGTTCCTGGGCTAGTCCTTAGGAGTGTGGATCCCTTCAATGGGCCAGCAGCGAGTCTGGCTCCTCCCTTGTCACACCTGAAAGGCTGGTGGGGGGCATTTCTCAACCTCATAACATATTTCAGTAACACACACAGAGCAAAACTTCACAACTTCCCAACCAATGCGAGCACACACAATCCAACACAATATTAATGTTCAACAGATCAAGACTTTTGAAATGATACATCACAAGGCAGACTTTGAACAAACCATGTCATCATTTATGAGAGTGGTGAATATGGGGCTTCCAGGTGCTGCTCTGAGCACAGCGTGCCACACCTGGGCTTACATTACAATGGAGACGTACCCTTAGAGTCCATCTCTCCTGGGATAAAGATGGCCCACACCTGACTCTCTGCCAATCCCCACTGGGCCCTGAGAAGTGTTGTTCGTGTTTGTATTCTATAAAGCAGAGGAGCAGATGAAGTTTTGCTCCCAAGGTGTGTGTGTGATTCTTTGGACAGGTCTACACTACAAAATTAGGTTGGTGTAATTACATTACTTAGGCTGGCAATGCAGTTCTATCAAGCTAATCCCGGTATAGATAGTGGCTCAGCTGTCAGAACTTTCTGGAGCTATGAAAGGGGAGGGGCCCATGGCTCTGTAGCAGGAATGCAGGGCTGGTGAGTTCATAGAATCATAGAATCTCAGGGTTGGAAGGGACCTCAGGAGGTATCTAGTCCAACCCCCTGCTCAAAGCAGGACCAAACCCAACTAAATCATCCCAGCCAGGGCTTTGTCAAGCCTGACCTTAAAAACCTCTAAGGAAGGAGATTCCACTACCTCCCTAGGTAACCCATTCCAGTTCTTCACCACCCTACTAGTGAAAAAGTTTTTCCTAATTTCCAGCCTAAACCTCCCCCTCTGCAACTTGAGACCATTACTCCTTGTTCTGTCATCTTCTACCACTGAGAACAGTCTAGATCCATCCTCTTTGGAACCCCCTTTCAGGTAGTTGAAAGCAGCTATCAAATCCCCCCTCATTCTTCTCTTTTGCAGACTAAACAATCCCAGTTCCCTCAGCCTCTCCTCATAAGTCATGTGCTCCAGCCCCCTAATCATTTTTGTTGCCCTCCGCTGGACTCTCTCCAATTTATCCACATCCTTCTTGTAGTGTGGGGCCCAAAACTGGACACAGTACTCCAAATGAGGCCTCACCAGAGCTGAGTAGAGGGGAATGATCACATCCCTCGATCTGCTGGAAATGCCCCTACTTATACAACCCAAAATGCCATTAGTCTTCTTGGCAACAAGGGCACACTGTTGACTCATATTCAGCTTTTCATCCACCGTAACCCCTAGGTCCTTTTCTGCAGAACTGCTGCCCAGCCATTCGGTCCCTAGTCTGTAGCAGTGCATGGGATTCTTCCGTCCTAAGTGCAGGACTCTGCACTTGTCCTTGTTGAACCTCATCATATTTCTTTTGGCCCAATCCTCTAATTTGTCTAGGTCCCTCTGTATCCTATCCCTACCCTCCAGCGTATCAACCACTCCTCCCAGTTTAGTGTCATCTGCAAACTTGCTAAGGGTGCAGTCCACACCATCCTCCAGATCGTTAATGACGATATTGAATAAAACCGGCCCCAGCACCGACCCTTGGGGCACTCCACTTGATACCGGCTGCCAACTAGACATGGAACCATTGATCACTACCCGTTGAGCCCGACCATCTAGCCAGTTTTCTATCCACCTTACCGTCCATTCATCCAGCCCAGACTTCTTTAACTTGCTGGCAAGAATACTGTGGGAGACTGTATCAAAAGCTTTGCTAAAGTCCAGAAATAGCACATCCACTGCTTTCCCCTCATCCACAGAGCCGGTTATCTCATCATAGAAGGCAATTAGGTTAGTCAGGCATGACTTGCCCTTGGTGAATCCATGCTGACTGTTCCTGATCACTTTCCCCTCCTTTAAGTGGTTCAGGATTGATTCCTTGAGGACCTGTTCCATGATTTTTCCAGGGACTGAGGTGAGACTGACTGGCCTGTAGTTCCCTGGATCTTCCTTCTTCCCTTTTTTAAAGATGGGCACTACATTAGCTTTTTTCCAGTCATCCGGGACCTCCCCCGCTTGCCATGATTTTTCAAAGATAATGGCCAATGGCTCTGCAATCTCATCGGCCAACTCCTTTAGCACCCTCGGATGCAGCGCATCCGGCCCCATGGACTTGTGCTCGTCCAGCTTTCCTAAATAGTCCCAAACTACTTCTTTCTCCACAGAGAGCTTGTCACCTCCTCCCCATACTGTGCTGCAGAGTGCAGCTGTCTGGGAGCTGACCTTGTCTGTGAAGACAGAGGCAAAAAAAGCATTGAGTACACTAGCTTTCTCCACATCCTCTGTCACTAGGTTCCCTCCCTCATTCAGCAAGGGGCCCACACTTTCCTTGACTTTCTTCCTGTTGCTAACATACCTAAAGAAACCCTTCTTGTTACTCCTAACATCTCCGGATAGCTGCAACTCCAAGTGTGATTTGGCCTTCCTGATTTCACACCTGCATGCCTGAACAATACTTTTATACTCCTCCCTGGTTATTTGTCCAATCTTCCACTTCTTGTAAGCTGTTCTTTTGTGTTTAAGACGAGCAAGGATTTCACTGTTAAGCCAAGCTGGTCGCCTGCCATATTTACTTTTCTTCCTACACATCGGGATGGTTTGTTCCTGCAACCTCAATAAGGTTTCTTTGAAATACAGCCAGCTTTCCTCGACTCCTTTCCCCGTCATGTTATTCTCCCAGGGGACCTTGCCCATCAGTTCCCTGAGGGAGTCGAAGTCTGCTTTTCTGAAGTCCAGGGTCTCTGTTCTACTGCTCTCCTTTCTTCCTTGTATCAGGATCCTGAACTCTACCATCTCATTGTTGCCGGCCCAAAAGGCCTGAGGCAGCAAACAGTGGTTCGTTGCCCGGTGTGCTTCGTTCCAAATAACACACCAAGGTGGAGAATGCAGAAAAAGTTTATTTGAGCCCAAATAAAGGTGCAAGGGAGACATAGCCATCTCAAATCCTGCACACAGACATAAGCTGTGTGTCTCTTCTTATACATGACTTCAGCCAGGCATCCTCATTACCCCCCCCTTCCTCTAATCCCCTCCCATATAGTAGACACATTGTATAACTAGTGATTACATTAACAGGTTAAATCATTCTTGACAGCAAACAATTCATCTGTTAGTAACTTTTCAAGGCTGTTACCTTGGTTTACTTTTGAATTTATTACTTTGCTCTCCCTCCCCTCCTCCTCTTAAGCCAGATACAAACAGGCTTTCAGTGTTGCACTGATAAGGAGCAGTTACACATTCCATTCTCAATTCTAACCTGGGAGTTCAACTAAAGTTTAATATGGAGGCACTCTGGATAAGCATAAAATAACTTTGGTCCATTCAGGCCTGGTACAGAAAGGCTTCATTAACACTGTGGTTTTCCACCCTCCTGAGTTATCTAGGGCTATGCCTAATGGCACCAACATCATGGTCACTGCCTCCTAGGTTCCCATCCACTATTGCTTCCTCTACTGTTTCTTCCCTGTTTGTGAGCAGCAGGTCAAGAAGAGCTTTTCCCCTAGTTGGTTCCTCCAGCACTTGCACCAGGAAATTGTCCCCTACACTTTCCAGAAACTTCCTAGATTGTCTGTGCACTGCTGTATTGCTGTCCCAGCAGATATCGGGGTGATTAAAGTCACCCATGAGAACCAGGGCCTGTGATCTAGCAACTTCTGTTAGTTGCTGGAAGAAAGCCTCATCCACCTCATCCCCCTGGTCCGGTGGTCTGTAGCAGACTCCCACCATGACACTACCCTTGTTGTTCATACTTCTAAATTTAATCCAGAGACACTCAGGTTTTTCTGCAGTTTCATACTGGAGCTCTGAGCAGTCATACTGCTCTCTTACGTACAGCGCAACTCCCCCACCTTTTCTGCCTTGCCTGTCCTTCCTGAACAGTTTATATCCATCCATGACAGTACTCCAACCATGTGAGTTATCCCACCAAGTCTCTGTTATTCCAATTACATCATAATTCCCTGACTGTGCCAGGACTTCTAGTTCTCCCTGCTTGTTCCCCAGGCTTCTTGCATTTGTGTATACGCACTTAAGATAACTCGTTGATTGTCCCGCTTTCTCGGTCTGAGACAGGAGTCCTCCCCTCTTGCAGTCTCCTGCTTGTGCTTCCTCCCGGTATCCCACTTCCCCACTTACCTCGGGGCTTTGGTCTCCTTCCCCCGGTGAACCTAGTTTAAAGCCCTCTCACTAGGTTAGCTAGCCTGCTTGCAAAGATGCTCTTCCCTCTCTTCGTGAGGTGGAGCCCATCTCTGCCTAGCAATCCTTCTTCTTGGAAGACCATCCCATTGTCAAAGAATCCAAACCCTTCTCTCCGACACCATCTGCGTAGTTCATGGTGGGCTACTGGTGGAGGCCAGTTATGGTGATATAATGACCAGCAGCATTTACAGTGACATTTGTCACTTTAAGTTCGCTGCAAAAAGCACTAGGCCTCTCTTCGAGGTGGTTTTATTTTGTCACCAAAACAGGGCAATTTTGTCGCCACACACACACACACACACACACAGAGCTTGCAAGGAAAACCTCACCTGCTCCTCTGCTTTGCAGAATCCAAACACAAGCAAAGCTTTTCAGGCCCCAGTGGGGATGGCAGGGAGTCAGGTGTGGGCAGACAGTGTGCTGTTGCCACAGGCAGGCACCATGGCTTAGCTGGCTAAAGCACCTGTCCTGTAAACAGGAGATCCTGGGTTCAACTCCCAGTGGTGCCTTATTGACTAACTCTTGGGCAACCTGGTATTGGCTACTGTAGGAGGACAAAACACAGAGCTCTTTGGTCCAGCCCACTATAGTTGTTTAAATTATACTCACAGGCACTGATAACAGACTTACTGAAAGTTTGGGAGTTAAGAGCTGATAGGTCAGTGGTCCAGCCTGTCACAGATGACCCCCTCCCTCTGGAACAGGGGCAGGTCTGGGCTCTCACACCGAATGGCTCATTGTGGCTGGCAGAACCTGTGGGCAGCTCATTTAGTTTACACCGAGGGTTGAGTCCTGCTTTGTGCACCGTGTGTGAGAATGAAAATCCTAAACCGCCCTTTGAAATAACGAAAGCAGCAGGACATGTTATTGTCCCTGCCCCAAAGCAGACAGACCAATGGAGAAATGCCGTTGAGTCCAGGGTAATACTCCACTGCCATTTTACCTTTTTCACTTGCTAAACTCCCTCCCAACCTTGAGGGCTCCCAGAGCCCAGTATTGAGCCTGAGCCGAGATGTCTACGCTGCAAATTTACCACCCCACGGCCCTAGCCTGGGAGCCTGCACTGGCACGGGACAGCGCTGGGTGTTTCATCGCAGTGTGGACATAGCCTAGCATTATGTCTACACTGCCATTAACACACCCAAGTCACTATTCTCAAACCCTGGTTTAGTTGATTCAGGCTTGTGGGGCTTGTGCTGCAGGGTTATAAAATTACAGTGTAGACACTTGGGCTTGAGACCAACCTCCGAGACCCCACGAGGGGTGAGGGTCTCTGAGCCTGGGCTCCAGTCTGAGCCCCAGGAGCCCAACTCAGATCATCCAGGCCAGCCGGGCCAGCGGGATTTTATCACAGTCTAGATGCCCTCTCAGGGTATGTCTACACTGCAATGTAAGCCCAGGGTTAGCAGAAGTCATGTCAGCAGCCCCAACACATAAACATAAACCACGAGAGAAAGTCCCACCCCCAAATACGCTGGGCAGTGTCCTTCTCCCTACGGTTCATAAGTCCAGCAACCAAAAGTCCTTTAACATGAGCCATCCCCTCTCTGCACCCCACTCACAGCTGTTGTCCTTAGTCAGTGCAAGCCCAGAGGTGCCTCTGTAGAGTTCACCTGCCAGCCTGGGTGGAAAAGGGGGAAAATAAGAAGGCACCGTACTCACTCTGTTGTCTAGGGACTCACTTATCCCTCCACTGCCACCCTGTCCTAACGTTGGTCTAACACCTAAATTTTAGTATTAGGACCCAAGCCATAGCCCACTTGGCTTTCCATGTCCCCTGCCTAGCAAGTGCTATTGAATAGAGGGTGAGTCCCTCAGTCGGGGTCTGCCAAGCACAGTTGTGCTGCCCTCGCTTCACACAGCAAGGATAACAACCCTTTATTTCTCCTGCCCCTATAATATGGAGACTGGGAATCCAACACCAGCCAAAAGTGATCATTTCGGCAAGCAACCCAACCTATTTCCAACATACTGTAAAATCCACATGCAGCCTCATACACGAAACCTTGCAAGAAAATCTTCCTGAGGGGGTCTGAAGCACCTGCTGCTGGAGGGATGGAGGGAGCCATGGGTTGGGATTGAGGGGCACTGGGAAAAGAGGAGACATGGGTTTAGGCTGAAGAGCATCCTCGTTTGAGGATCCAGCAGGACAGGGGAAGGCAGCAGGTGATTCTAATTCCTTAGGGATATTCTGTGTGTTTGTATGTGTGTGTGTGTGCAGGGGAGGAACAAGCTCTATGCCCAGAGACCTTTATTCCTCCAGGCTGCAAGGACAGAGGGGCTGTCAGGAAGTTGCCCCTACAAACCCACACACAAAAAGGGCCTTCTGAGGAAAGGGAATATCCTGAAGAGAAAAAGTAACATCAAAGACAGTTTACGATCTTTATAAGTAGTTTATCATCTGACCAGGGACTTGAACTCTAGACACTCAGATTAAAAGGCTTATGTTCTGCCAACTGAGCTAGCCAGGCTCACAAAGCAAAAGAGCAAGTTGGTGCAGAGGAGAAACTAGTCAAGAAAACAAGAGCGGGAAACAATAGGGGAAACCTGCTGCTCTCTCTGGCCCAGTTAACACTACGAGTTTATATCAAATTTAGCAGCGTTAAATCGCATTAACTCTGCACCCGTCCACACAACGAAGCCCTTTATATCGATATAAAGGGTTCTTATTACCGGTATCTCTACTCCTCCCTGACGAGGGGAGTAGTGCTGAAATCAGTATTGCTATTTCGGATTAGGGTTAGTGTGGCCGCAATTCAATGGTATTGGCCTCCAGGCACCATCCCACAGTGCACCATTGTGACCGTTCTGGACAGCAATCTGAACTCGGATGCCCTGGCCTGGTTGACAGGAAAAGCCCCGTAAACTTTTGAATTTCATTTCTTGTTTGCCTAGTGTGGAGCGCCGATCAGCACAGGTGACCATGCAGTCCCAGAATCAAAAAAAGAGCTCCAGCATGGACCGTGCGGGAGATACTGAAGCTGATCTCTGTTCCAATAGACGAAATGCCAAAGCATTTGAAAAAATCTCCAAGGCCATGATAGACAGGGACTCAACACAGTGCTGAAACTTAAGGAGCTGAGACAAGTGTACCAGAAAGCCAAAGAATGAAATGGATGCTCACGGAGAGAGGGGCGACTGACGACTGTAGCTATCCCACAGTTCCTGCACTCTCCGAAAACCATTTGAATTCTTGGCTGAGTTCCCAAAGCCTGAAGGGTCAAAAATATTGTTGCGAGTGGTTCGGGGTATATGTCGTCCCTCCCGGTGAAAGCAAACAGAAAAAAATTGTTTCTCACCTTTTTTTTCCCCTTCCCTTCCGGAGAGCAGACAGTATGGTAGGACTGATATCCATCATTGTCATTCCATGAGTGCTCCTGGCTGGCTTCGGTGAGGTCACCTGGGGGTGCCTGGGCAAAAATGGGAATGACTCCCAGGTCATTCTCTTCTTTAAGCTTTGTCTAATGGAGATTCAGTCCTGCCTGGAATATCATAGCAGCTGGAGGCTGCCCTCCCCTCCCCCCTTTAAGCTCTACTTGCAGAGGCAATAAAGTCAGTGTTGTTTCAAATTCCTGCATTCTTTATTACTTCATCACACAAATGGGGGGATAACTGCCACGGTAGCCCAGGAGGGGTGGGGGAGGAAGGAAGCAACAGGTGGCGCTGTTGCAGAGGTACCCCCTAGAATGGCATGCAGCTCATCATTTCTGTGGCATGTCTGGGGCTCTGACCCAGAGCAGCCGTTTGCTTCTCTAGTTCTTTAGTAGACTTGCTTGATAGTCTAGACAGGACTGATTCTCCCTTTAGACAAAATTTAAAGAAGGGAATGACCTGGGGAGTCATTCCCATTTTTGTCCATGCTCCCCTGGCCGATCTCACCGAGGCCAGCCAGGAGCACCCAGGACAGCAGCAGATGGTACAGTATAATTAGTAACTGTCATTGTCAACTTGCAAAGCAGCAGACGGGACGGTATGGCTGGTAACCATCTTTGCTAACTTGCAAAAGGCAAGCGGATGCTGCTGTGTAGCGCTGCAGTACCGCGTCTGTCAGCACCATCCAGTAGACATACAGTGATGGTGCAAAAAGGCTGAACGGGCTCCATGGTTGCCGTGCTATGGCGTCTGCCCAGGCAATCTGCCCAGGAAAAGGGCGCAAAATGATTGTCTGACGTTGCTTTCATGGAGGGAGGATTGACTGACGACAGTTACTCAGAATCACCCGCGGCACTGTTTTTCCCCGTCATGCACTGGTATCTCAACCCAGAATTCCAATGGGCGGGGGAGACTGCAGGAACTATGGGATAGCTACCCACAGTGCAACGCTTCGGAAATCCATGCTACCCTCGGTACATGGACGCACACCGCCAAATTAATGTGCTTAGTGTGGCTGCGTGCACTTGACTTTATATAATCTGTTTCCAAAAACCGGTTTCTGTAAAATCAGAATAATCCCGTAGTGTAGACATACCCTGACACAGCTTTAGAACCCTCTACCCACTATACGGCCAAGAGACAGCAACTCTCAGATCCTGTGTGGATTGTCTAATGGGCTTGGGGCCAAGAGCAAACTGCGTACCCCCTGCCAGAGCAGGAGAAGTAAAAATAGGGGCTTCCCCTAAAAATGGGAAGGGAAGAAAAGAGAAGCAGAGAAGAAAGGGGAAAAGGAAGAGAACTTGCTGACACTGGACCCTACCTAAATTCTGAAATAGATTACAAGAAAAAAAAGAGAGAGAACAGCATAAAGAAATGCTAAAAATCTTTCAGTAAGTACTGAATTAGACACCTTTAAAACACCACTTTCACACTACCTTTACTTTTCTTCCAAATTCCACCAAAACAAATTAAGATTTGCCACAAAACAGAACTGAACAAAATCTTTAAACAAATTCAGATAACAAAAGAGAAAACCAAAACACTTATTTTTAAACTTATTTTATAAGGACTAACTACTCAGTCTGTGTTCTCTCCCTCTCAGTCTCTCAAAAGGAAAGCAAGAACAATCATCAATTGCAAACAGCAGGTGCACTAAAGCAACACTGTCCACTCACTTCATGCTCAGAAGAAAACACTTAACTTCTCCTTGTGGTTAGCGAGATCAGACACTTTCAAACACACTTCTCTAGTTACAAACTATAGAAATGATTCCTGAAAGTACAGTCTTAACAAAACAGTGCTCGGCTACACACCCAGGCTAATGTGCACAAGCTTTCTTCCCACGGTTAATGTTTTCATACAACGGGTTTCACCCCCAGCAAATTAAAGAACAAAAATCTAAAACCAGGTCCCCATTTCATTAAACACAATTGAGACAGCTTTAGAACACTGGCCATTAGAAAATGTTTATGTCGCTATTTACAGAAACACACCTCCTGATTAGCATGTGGCGCTCCTAGCAACTAATCAAACCCTCTTGCTTTGTCATACCTCTCACAGGCTCCTCCATACCACATGACAGTTTGTCAGGCACAGACAATCCAGACAGGTCAGCCCTTTCTAGCATGCTCCGCAGCTGTTTCTCTCTGGCTTGCTCTCAAATTCATCTGCACTAGAAGTTTTTGCAGGGTTCTATGTTACCGGTGGTACCTGCACCAAATCAGTGGCTCTCAACCTTTAGAGACACCTGTACCCCTTTCAGGAGTCTCTTACATACCCCCAAGTTTTACCTCACTTAAAAACTACTTGCTTACAAAATCAGATGCAATATTTATAAAAATAAATCACTTGAATATAAGTATTGTACTTACATTTCAGTGTATAGTATAGAGAACAGTATAAACAAATCAATGTATGAATTTTAATTTGTTACAAATTTGCTAGTGCTTTCTATGTAGCCTGTTGTAAAACTAGGCAAATATCTAGATGAGTTGATGTACCCCCTGGAAGACCATTGGATACCCCTGTTTGAGAAGCACAGCACTAAATCACCCTTACTTTTAGAACTGGTGCCACTTGAACCAAGGCATTCTGAACCATTTCAGTGCTAGTGGACAGTGGCAACACAGCTGCACCAGGTCTGTTGTTCCTCCCTGCACAATTCCCACTTGGAAAGAAGATATCTTCTGGTCTGACCCTATTTACCATTGTGAGCTGCATAGGCAACTTTCTCTGTGTTATGTGAGCACAATCCACACAATATATACTCCCTGTATGGCAGCAGCCATGGGTGGCGGGGGAGCCCCCACAGCCCCACACCACTGCGTAGGGAACCAGCAGCTCCCAGCTCCTACGAGTGGACCCCAGAGCTCCCAGCCGCTGTGAGTGGACCCAGGATTTTCCAACAGGCATTGATGGCATGAGGACCCTGAAGCCCCACGTCATTGCGAATAGACCCTGCAGTGCCGAAGACCCTGGAGCTCCCAGCGCTCAGACGCTGCAGGCAGAGCCCGGAGCTCCCAGTCAACGGGGGGAGGAGGGGGTGCGGAGAAGCCGCAGACCCCGGCCATTGCACATGGCCCCGTAGCTCCCAGCCACCGCTGCCATCGGGACCCCGCGGCCCCCGGCCGCCATGGGCAGAGACGTCACCCAGCGACCAGCAGAAAAGAGCCCCCCCGCCGGTGCTGCAGCTTCTCGCCAGGCGGGAGGCGGCGTCGCTGCTGCGGTCTCTGTTCCTCCGCCCGGCAGCGGGACCCGCCCCGCACGGCCTCGCACCGCTTCTCGCGGGCGGCGCTGAGCTCTGAGCGCACAAGGCCCTGGCGGCTCCGCCCCGAATCGCATGTCAGACAACGTCACCAATGGGAGATGAGCCTGTCAGAAACGTCAGTTGGGGAGGGCCCAATGGGAGACCAGCTTTCAGAGACACGCCCCGCACGAGGGCCAATGGGAGATTAGCTGTGAAAAAACACTAGGCAGGCCGGCACCAGCCAACCAGGAATCGCCTCTCATCTCAAGGACCCAGACAGCCCCGCCCCCACCTGTCCTATGCGCCAGAGCAGCAGCCGGCACCAGGTGGCTCATGTCGCGCCCCACAGCAACCCCCAAACCAGAATCTCATTTCCCCTCCCCCACCACTGCTCTTCATTAGGTAACGAGAACCCTGCCCAGACACCAAAAAAGGGGGAAACACTCAAATAAAGAACCTATCAGATATTAAACTGATAAGAACAGACACTACACTTGATCTTAGCCCCCAGTGCCTGGCTGTGATCGTATAGTGGTTAGTACTCTGCACCGTGGCCGCAGCAACCTCGGTTTGAATCCGGGTCACGGCATTGCTTTTTGGTGGGGAGGGGCTATCCTGCAGCACGCCTCGTGGCTCAGTCTGAAGGCATCCGTTTGCAAAGAGAGCCATCAGCCGGTCCTTAGTTTCTGCTTGGTAAAGGCAAGTCAGTGGGGTCCATAGGTCAGAAAAAGAGTCCCAGGACTTCTTGCTGGGCGCCAGGGTCCAAAAGCAGCGCATTCCCTCCTGGAAAGGGCTGTGTTTCGAATGTCCGTCCAGTGCGCGTTGAAGGGAAGGATCTGCGTGCCTGGGAAGCTGCGTCCCTCCAGAGGCGCTTGAGAAGCCAAAGGGGCCGTGGGTGAGTTTGTGATGAGGTGAGTGTGAAGTGTGGAAGGGGGAGGGTGGCAAGAGGAGGTTTTGAGAGGAAAAAAGGTGCTGCTGAGCTGGTAGGTGAGGGCAAAGTCCCAGGCGGGTGTTGTGTGAGGAGCTGTGTAGGCCCGGAAAGGCGTCCTGCTGGGCAAGGGCAGGTGAGGAGGGCCAGGGCTTTTCCCAGGGCTGTTGCTGCGGCCAAAGCCTTTGGGAAGCAGAAGAGGGCCAGGGGTGTTGCTGCCTGCTGGGGCCCATGTGATGGTGTTGGTGTACGCTGACCATAGCTGGTCTGTGGGAGCTGGGTCCCCTCCCCATGCCCCTTTCCTCGTTAGTATAGTGGTGAGTATCCCCGTCTGTCACACGGCAGACCGGGGTTTGATTCCCTGACGGGGAGGGTGACCCCTTTTGAAGGGGGGGCAAAGAAATCCCTGGCCTGCCCACCACATGCCTTGCATTCTCCTTCTACGGCCACTTCCCTTCGCACCCCGCACTGATGACTTTCACCTCCAGAGAGACAATTACCTCGCAAGGACACGCTCGCCCTAGCCAAAGCCTCTCCCTGGCCTTCCGCCCCCGGGCCCAGCTTCGGGGCCTGCACGTGGGGGCACGTTTCAGAGCGGCAAAGGGAAATAGGCTGGCCAGGGGCATGAGGACAATGGCCCAGACAAACGGGGAGGGACTTGATCCAGGGGTGGAGGAAGACAGAAAAAGGGACAGGCATGGGATTGGCTTCCTGTCTTTTTTCCTTTGCTCAGCATTTTACCTGTGACTGTAATGGGGAGACTTGAGAAATACCTGTGGCCGCTGGCGAGGTAGGTGGCCTCCCCAAGAGCGCAGAGCTGAGCATTTTCTGCTGGGCTGCTGCTTGTGGCCCCAGTGCCTGGCCGTGATCGTATAATGGTTAGTACTCTGCGCCGTGGCCGCAGCAACCTCGGTTCGAATCCGGGTCATGGCATTGCTTTTTGGTGGGGAGGGGCTATCCTGCAGCAGAGCGGCAAAGGGAAATAGGCTCGCCAGGGGCATGAGCAGTGATTTCCCAACACCTCCCCCAGTTTTGTGAACTAGTTACATGCCAAACCTGGTGGCCGAACTTCGCGACTTTGTCCTCACCCACAACTATTTCACATTCCGGGACAATATATATCTTCAAGTCAGCGGCACTGCTATGGGTACCCACATGGCCCCACAGTATGCCAACATTTTTATGGCTGACTTAAAACAACGCTTCCTTAGCTCTCGTCTCCTAATGCCCCGACTGTACTTGCACTACACTGAAGACATCTTCATCATCTGGACTCATGGAAAAGAAGCTCTTGAGGAATTCCACCATGATTTTAACAATTTCCAACCCACCATCAACCTCAGCCTAGATCAATTCACTCAATGGTCCATTTCCTTGACAGTACTGTGCTGATAAGCGATGGTCACATAAACACAACCCTATACCAGAAACCCACTGACCACTATACTTACCTACATGCCTCCAGCTTCCATCCAGGACACACCACATGATCCATTGTCTATAGCCAAGCTCTAAGATACAACCGTATTTGCTCCAATCCCTCAGACAGAGATAAACACCTACAAGATCTCTATCAAGCATTCTTAAAACTACAATACCCACCTGCTGAAGTGAAAAAACAGGTTGACAGAGCCAGAAGAGTACCCAGAAGTCACCTACTACAAGACAGGCCCAACATAGAAAATAACAGAACACCACTGGCCTTTACGTTCATCCCCCAATTAAAACCTCTCTAGCGAATCATCAAAGATCTACAACCTATCCTGAAAGATGGTCCCTCACTCTCCCAGATCTTGGGAGACAGGCCAGTCCTTGCTTACAGACAACCCCCAAATCTGAAGCAAATCCTCACCAGCAACCACAGAACAACAACTCTAACCCAGGAATCTATCCTTGCAACAAAGCCTGATGCCAACTCTGTCCACATATCTATTCAAGTGACACCTTTATATGACCTAATCACATCAGCCACGCCATCAGGGGCTCGTTCACCTCCACATCTACCAATGTGATAAATGCCATTATGTGCCAGCAATGCCCCTCTGCCATGTACATTGGCCAAACCAGACAGTCTCTGTGCAAAAGAATATATAGGATGCAAATCAGACGTCAAGAATTATAACATTCAAACACCAGTAGGAGAACACTTCAACCTCTGGCCGTTCAGTAACAGATTTAAAGGTGGCAATTTTGCAACAGAAAGCTTCAAAAACAGACTCCAACGAGAAACTGCTGAACTTGAATTAATATGCAAACTAGATACAATCAATTTAGGCTTAAATAGAGATTGGAAATGGCTGAGCCATTACACACATTGAATCTATTTCCCCATGTTAAGTATCCTCACACCTTCTTGTCAAACTATCTTAAATGGGTCATCTTGATTATCACTACAAAAGTTTTTTTTCTCCTGCTGAGAATAGCTCATCTTAATTAATTAGCCTCTTAGAGTTGGTTGGGCAACTCCCACCTTTTCATATGCTCTGTGTGTATGTGTGTGTGTGCATATATATATATCCTCACTATATGTTCCATTCTATGCATCCGATGAAGCCATTTATCAACACTGAATTTCATCTGCCATTTTGTTGCCCAATCACCCAGTTTTGTGAGATCCCTTTGTAACTCTTCGCAGTCTGCCTGGGACTTAACTATCTTGAACAGTTTTGTATCATCTGCAAATTTTGTCACCTCACTGTTTACCCATTTTTCCAGATCATTTATGAGTATGTTGAACAGTAATGGTGCCAGTACTGATCCCTCTGGGATACCACTATTTATCTCTCTCCAGTCTGAAAACTGATAATTTATTCCTACCCTTTGTTTCCAAGATTTTAACCAGTTACTGATCCATGAGAGGACTTCCCTCTTATCCCATGATGGCTTACTTTTCAAAAGTCAATTTAAATTAAATACATTTTTTTTAAATTATATATATTTTTAGAAATCTAGACCTGTTATGTGTAACTTGCATTATCCTTATGTTAAATTTGCATTATCCTAACAAAACATTTACTTTATTCACATCTCTTTTATATATCTCATTGGCTCTGACACCCCCCGTGTAAATTCAAACACCCCCCCTAATTTCAATTCCTGGGGAAACTACTGAACCCTGGCCACTGGGTGCCTCTAAGAGGCGATACTTTCCCCACTCACACGCACTGAGTGTAGAAAAGAAACTTTAAGAAAAAGGAGGAAAATCACCTTGTATTAACTTGGGAAAACACCACAATCAGGATTCATAACACAACACTATGAGCAAAACACCCCCCCACAGTGCGCTGGGCAGTGGCCTTTTGCCTCGGGCTCCTAAATCCAGACACCAAAAGCTCTTTGGATGTGCCCCTCCCTTCACTGCACCTCACCCACAGCTGCTGGCCTGGTTCAGTGAAAACCCAGAGTTCACCTCTCACCTCCTGGGGGGAAAGCCCCTTTCTCCCTCTGCTTTCTGGCCACATTGCCGGCCCCTTGCCGTTCTACCCTGTCATTGCTCTGCTGGCCACCCTCTCTGCTCTGGGACGTCTTGTGGTCCCACCAGGAGCGGAACAGGCTCCCTAAAAGTAGTGGCCACCAGAGCCCGAACAGTAGCCCCACCCCTGCCACTCAACGCCACGCCCCTGCCCCACCCCTTCTTCCCAAGGACCCGCTCCTACACTGCCTCCTCACCCCAGACCCCTCCTCCCTCTCACTGCTCTCCGTCCCCTCCCCACCCTCACTCGCCCTTACGGTCATTACAAAGTGGCAAGGCAGAGCCCTCCCATTTTTTAAAGTCCTGGGGTGTTGTTCCCCCCTGTTCAGGCACCCCTGGGGCCCTGCACTTCACACAGCTCTCCCTGATTTCAGCTGTTAGTGAGGGAGCTTCACTGCTAGCGCTGACTGGGCAGTTTCTTGCATGAGAGACACTGTCCCAAAGCAGGACTAATGCTTAGAGCTGGTTCTCAGTGATTTCAGATCTGTTGGTCTGCAGCAAGACTCTCCATTGAGTCTTAACCAGCTCTGTTATTACACAGGGAAGAACAAACGGGTCAAATGGTGCCTGGAACCCGTAAGAAGAATCCACCCCACCAAGTACAACACTTGTCGCTACCTGCTCTCAGCTCCACTGAGAATGTTTTGGGGTCACTCCTTGCCTTGATCAACCTAGGGGTCTCGGAGACTCATAATTGACAGGTGCTCCAATGGCACAGTGGGTTAGCGCATGGTACTTATAGTGCAGTGCTGAGAGGAGCTATGCTGAGGTTGTGAGTTCAAATGTCACCTGGAGCACTGGTTTTCATTAGCCAAATGGCTTCACCCCCTTATTTGCCCCTGTGGAATGTAGAAATCTGGGGACACTGAGGCAGGGGAGAAGTCAAAAATGCCCCCTTCACTTATTACCTCCTCTCCAGGGTGCAGATGAGAATCTACAATCCTTTCTCCTCCCCAGCCCCTGTGCCAGGATCCCTCAAGCAGAGCCTGGAGTCCTGCCCATCCTTGACCCCTGAGCCTGGAGGGAGAGGAGCAAGGAGCCATTGTTAGAGGGCTTTCCCCTCCCCCGCCCACTTCCCTGGCTCTTGTCAGGCAGACAGCAAGCAGCAAAAGACCAGAAGTCGGAAGCGCAGACAAAGGGATGTTTACTGGGGTTAGTTTCCAAGCAAGCCGATTCCGAAGCCCTTCACACCAGTCGGGCTAATCTCTATAGACCGACAGAGTCTGTCCCACGTTGTTCCCTTCCCAGCTCTGACACCGCAGAGCGTTTACCCCACATCCCTACAGACAATTCTTTCCTGGGTGCTGGCGGGTGAGTCCTGCCCACATGCTCAGGGTTTAGCTGATCGCAATATTTGGGGTCAGGAAGGAATTTTCCTCCAGGGCAGGTTGGCAGAGACCCTGGGGGGTTTTCACCTTCCTCTGCAGCATGGGGCACGGGTCACTTGCTGGAGGATTCTCTGCACCTTGAAGTCTTTAAACAACGAGTTGAGGCCTTCGCTAGCTCAGACATAGGCCAGGGGTTTGTTACAGGAGTGGGTGGGTGAGAGTCTGTGGCCTGCGTTGTGCAGGAGGTCGGACTAGATGATCATAATGGTCCCTTCTGACCTTAGAGTCGATGAGTCTATGAGCTCTGACACTGCAGACTGTTTACCCCACATCCCCCTTCCCAGCTCTGACACCGCAGAGCCTTGGCTGTGTCCCTGTTCCCCGTTCTCTATTCCCATCACACCCCCCCGTTAGCATGATTCCAATTTCCTCTTCCACTTCCTGTCTGACCCCAGTTTACACAGTAATATTCTCAGCTAGACCTTAACCAATCATTGTAACTAACCAATTCTAACCTATTGTAACAGAATTCTCTAACCAATTACTTCCCACTCCCCTAATTAACTTACACCCAGCAAAATTAACTCGGCAGCAGCCAGAAACAATCAGAGAACCAGACAGATTGACAATAGAAAAGTGGGGGCCAGAAAGAGAAACCCTACAGAAATGAGGGTTTCACACCCACAACCATTGAGAAGGGATTTCTTGCCAGACCGGATGCTCCCTTAAGATCTGTTTCGTTATCTGGTGATGGGCACTATCGGGACAGGATCGTCTTCCTAACAGCCCAACCCCACCTTAGTTCAGTGTGACGGGTTTGGGAGGTGAGGATGGGACCGTTTGCTCCCCAGCTTATGGCTGCCCCTGCTGCTTAGCCAAAGGCCTTCGCCTACGAACAAGGCTCAGACTCTCCGAGGGAGAGAAGACCCAGACACAGGCAGACTGGGATTTTGAGTCTTTGTTTTATACCCGTCACTAGCTAAGTGATAAAAATACACCTAAGTTCTTAAAGTCTAGGCCTGTGCAGGCAGCCTGAATATCTCTATTCTAACAGCCATCGGCCCCTGTGGGAAAATGATCTATTCAGGGTTGTCCCTAGACATTTTGGTGCCCTACACGGCACCCCCGTCCCCCAGCCCGAGCTGGCAGAGCGGAGCAGGCTGGGGCCAGGTCACTCTACTTCCCGCCGCCCGGTAATTGCAGGGCAGGCCTGATCCCACACTCATGGGGCGGCGGAAAGTGGAGTGATCCGGCCCCAGCCTGCTGCACTCTGCTCCCAGCCTTGGAACTTGGGGGGGAAATGCCCCCCAGCACTCACCAGTGGCGCGGCTGGGAGCTGGTGGAGCAGAGCAGGCTGGGGCCAGGTCGTTCCACTTCCCACCGCCCGGTGAGTGCAGGGGGTGCCTGATCCCTCCTGCCGTCCACCGGGATGTAGCTCAGGGGACGGGACAGAGTGGGGGGGGATGGGGTGGAGCAGGGGTGGGAAAAGGGTGGTGGGGGCAGACCAGGGGTGGGGGGCTGTGGGGAAGAGGCGGAGCAGGGGCAGGGGCAGGGGCAGCTTTCCTGGCCGGCTCAGCCAGCCGGGGGATTGAGTTCGCCGCTGGAGCAGTACACAGCTGCGTAGGGCACCAGGAAATTTGGGGCAATTTGGTGCCTCCACGTCCCTTAACCAGGCAGTGTCCCTGTAGTGTGGGCTGTCTGCATAGGTCCTTTCTCAAGCTCTCTCACCCTCTTGCCTTGAGTCTCCTGTGTCTCTGCTTTCTAAGCACAGACTAACTCTGGCTGTTCAGAGGAGGGGAGGACCATGCCTATGCGTGGCCAGCAGACAGCGACAAAGACCCCTACCCAGCCTGCTCCCTGCCATGCCAAACACCCACTGAAGGCCACCCACAGACAAGCATGCAGGGCGGCTGCTGATGCTCTGTGGCCAACATCAGAAGACAGTAGGAAAGCAGGGCCGGCCCCCCTGGTGGGGCCTCTTACCGTTCCCACTCCAGGTGTTCACTTTTGCAGTGGGGCAGGAGATTTTACCCCAAGAGGCTGTTCCCCAGCTGGCGAGAAGCAGAGAAACACCCAGGCTCCCAAGGCGCTATGTAGCAACCCCCCTCCAGCACAGGGACAGGCACACACTTGGAAGAGGGAAACTGCTCCACACGCTAGCCCGGGCAGCCGCCCATTTTCTTTGGCAAGTCAGGAAGGGCAAAGGCGAGACTGGAAGCACCTGGGGCTCATGCCCCAGCCTTTGTGACACCCAACCCCCAACTCCTTTCCTGGGCTCTAGCTGAAGCCAGAGCATTAGCCTGAGCGGCCAAGAAGAGGTTCCAGCCCTGAAGGGAGCAGGACGTTCAGCCCAAAGGTAAAACTGCACAAGCACAACCACAAAGGGACTCGCACCCTCAATCGCCTGATCCGAAGTCAGACGCCTTATCCATTAGGCCACATGGTCACACAAGAAAAATCTCTCCAAGTACTTCTTTAAAGAAGACGGGCACTGTGTTTCTCAGACTCAGGTCATCTACTGAGGGGGGTTGAGACTCTCTGGGCACAAGAAGTCGAGATCCCAGCGACACGTGAGACTTAATTGTCTGGAGCCAGGTGCAGGGCTTTGGCAGGGAGGCTTAGGTAAGGGGGATTAGGGTGCAGCAGACGGACCGGCTGTCTAGGTACAGAGATTTAGCTGCACTGAGGCACAGGAGGAGGAGGAATCCTGCTGATGGTCAGTGGCTGTGCAGAAAAAAGGGTGTTGATTCCCCCATCCTAAATGGGCTGGTTGGCTTGACCCTTCTCCCCTCTGCGGAGCATGGTGGGGACTGCAGCTCACCCCTTGTGGGGCAGGAGGGCACAGGTGCAGGGTGCTGGGCTCTGATGCACCTGGAAGGCAGCTCCGGTGGGGTGGGGTGGGGTGGGGCAGAGCAGGGCCTGTGGTTTACGTTCTGCGTTGCCTGATGCTGGGCCATTGCACAATCCCCAGCCATGCCGCACAGCGCGCCCCGAGAGGGGCAGGGGGCCAAGCAGATGATCCAGCACGAGGGGGGAGAGGATGTGTGGTTGGGGGGAGGAAAGGCCTTGGGCTGCACTGGGGGAGCGCAGAGCAGGGGTGACACCCCAGAAACCTGCAACAAAGGGATGGACAGGTGGGCTGGGTGGATAGAAGAGGCAGCGAGCCTAAAAGGGGAGTGGGGTCTAGTGGTCAGAGCAGGGAGGGGGCTGGGCGCCAGGGACCTCTGGGTTCTATCCCTGGCTCTGGGAGCAGAGGTGGGTCTAGAGGTCATAGCAGGGGGACTGGGAGCCAGGACTCCTGGGTCCAATAGTGGCGGCTGCTTTTTCCTGTGTCTCCCTCCCTACAGATCCCAGCCCAGCCCCCTAGCAGAATCTGACTGGGGGAGGGGGTTGCCCTGCCACTCCAGACTCGTGATTCGAACCCTTCTCACCATAGGCTCTGACATCACGGAATCTCCCCCCCAAGACAGAAAGTAGGAGCCCCTCCCTGCATGTGGAGGAAGCTAGTGAGTTTTTTGGGGGTCTCTGGCAGAGGTGACGGCACCCACCAGACACCCACTCATGGTTGCAAGGAGACCCCCCTGCACAGCTCCCTGCTATGAGGGGCTGGGGGTGCCCAGCCAGGGTCAGGAGGTGAGATGGGGTTGCAGTGGCAGGAAAGGGGCAGAGCTGGGGGTGGTGCCAGGTCTGGTGCTGGCTACACGGGGAAAAACCACACTGCTCCCCCATAACACACACACACACACACACACATCTCCTGGTCTTGGGAGGGGAACAGGAGAAAGGACAAAAGAAGCAAGTGTCGGAGAAAAACTCAGTTCTCGCTTTTTCTTTGGGTGCAGCAAAATCAAATACTTTATTATTTCTCTAGTAATTACAATAGAGGGAGGGAGGGAGTGCCCTAGGACACAGGGTCGCCCCAGTCCCGGACAGGTCTCTCAACTGGTAAACAATTACAGCAAGCCTTTATACCTTTGTTACAGACAATAACTAGCAATAATACAGACAATAAAGAGCAACAACTGCATTTTGTTTATACATAAGCCATCCTGCTATCTTGTTTTTCTCACTCCTAGAAGACACCAGTCTGCATATTTGGTTATCAAGTTGCAAGGTCGTAATAACTTTTTACACAGTTTCTTTCCCTCTCGCCTCACACCATTCTCGCTTCTGCAAGTCTCACGTCATTGGGGTTACAGTGTGGCCTGACTTTTGCTAACTATTAGCTTGACTCTTGCTAACTGACTGACACGCATTAAGATCCCCTTCAAATCCTTGTTAATTCTTTCCCTGCTTCCACACAAGAGACAAAGAGAAAGGAGGGATGGAGGAAAAGGTGAAAGCAAAAGGACAAACCCTAATGTCCCCAGTGATTCTAAGGGACAAAATTCCAGGTGCAGAATAAAATTCTGCCTCCTTAAGCTCGTGTTTTCCATGCCTAGAATTCAACTGTCATCTGATGGATCAGACTGAACAGGTTTCAAACCTCAAGGAGGCTCTTACCTTCTAAACAGGGATGGCTGTTTTCTAGTAAAATCAGGAAAACGGAAGGAGAAAAGTCGAAAGAGGTTCCTCCTGGCGCTCACGTCCGTGAACCCGAATACTTTCTCAGTCCTCAGAGAGAGACCTGGAGAAGGAGACTTGCTGAAGCAAAGCCACAGGGGTCTCTGAGGTTTCTCTGGCCTCTCACCCCTGTCCTGCCTGCTTGATGTCAGCATCTCTCTGTGAGGTCACCACCTCCCCACCACCTTTGACCAATAGTCTGAGGTCTTGCAAAAGGCCTTTGTGATGTCACTGCCACACCCCTCCCTCGCTGTGCTAATGTCCTGCCCCTGGCCAGGCACTTTGGAGGTTTGAGCTACTCCCTGTGGATCACCCCACTCAAGGAACGTTCGTTCTAGGAAGCAAGCCGGCTAGACAGGAAAACATCAGACGCTGCTTCCAATGCTACACTCAGTTTTTCAGGAATTAGTCGACTTTATGGCCAGAAGGGACCATTAGAGCATCTAATCTGACCCCCTGCATATCACAGGCCTCCTGTATGACACAAGAGCTATTTTTGGGGCAAACACATTCCAGAAAGGCATCTAGCCTTCATTAAATGACATCAGGAGATGGAGAATCCACCACTTTCCTTGGTAGCTTGTTCCTGTGGTGAAACATCCTCGCTGGTTAATTTTT
This sequence comes from Mauremys mutica, assembly GCF_020497125.1. Classification (NCBI taxonomy): domain Eukaryota; kingdom Metazoa; phylum Chordata; order Testudines; family Geoemydidae; genus Mauremys; species Mauremys mutica. The sequence continues at coordinate 59,778 of NW_025423298.1, forward strand.
GTGCCTTAGTTGTAATATGAATTTGTCTCTTTTCACCTTCCAGCCATTGGGTCTTGTTATGCCTTTCTCTGCTCGATTAAAGAGCCCATTAATACCCAATATTTTCTCTCCATTAAGGCCCTTCAACACTTCAATGAAGTCACCTTTCAATCTTCTCTTGATAAGCTAAACAGGTTGAGCTCGTTCAATAGCTCCCTAGAAGGCAGTTTTCTCCAGCCCTCAGAACATTTGGTGGCTCTTTGCTGCCCCAGCTCCAATTTCACAACATCTTTTTCAAATGAGGACACCAAAACTGGAGGCAGTATTCCAGTATCAGTCTCACTGATGCCGTGTCACCTCCTGTGACGTTATTGACATAATCTGTAACTCTATAGATCATCGTTGGGACCACTGTTCTATATTTGCAGCCAATATTGTAGAAAGGTTGTCGTGTAAGGGGTCTATGGAGAGGTTCTGATTGGCTGATTATAATGATGCTATCTCTAGATGTGTATCATTTCTGTAGTTGACGTTATGAATCTTGGCTCTATGCTGCCCGTATTTCAAACTTGTGCTCTGCTTCCAGGAAACACCCCAGACAAGTTGGTGTCAGTTCTGTCTAGCCTGTTTGATGGCTCATTGTTAAATGTTGATGGCCCATTGTTAAATGCTGCATTTTGTTCTGAAGTGACATGTACCCAGTCAATATGGGGATAATTGAAATCTCCCACTATTATGGAGTTCTTTATTTTGATAGCCTCTCTAATCTCCCTTTGCATATCATCCTCACTATCACTGTCTTTGACAGGTGGTCGATAATAGATCTCTATTGTTATATTCTTATTAGAGAATGGAATTACTATCCATAGAGATTCTATGGAACATGCGGTTTCATTTAAGATTTTTACTTCATTTGAGTCTACATTTTCTTTAACATACAGTGCCACTCCCCTCCCCACCCCCCGAGTATGACCTGCTCTGACCTTCAGATATATTTTGTACCCTGGAATGATTGTGTCCCATTGATTATCCTCACTCCACCAGGTTTCTGTGATGCCTATTATGTCAATATCCTCTTTTAACACGAGGCACTCTAATTCACCCATCTTATTATTTACACTTCTAGCATTTGTGTACACGCACTTTAAAAACTTGTCACTGTTTATTTGTCTGCCCTTTTCTGATGTGTTAGATTCTTTTGTGTGTGAATGCTTCTCGTCTGATCTGGCCCCTACTTTATCCTCTTCCAGCCTCTCTTCCTGACTAAAACTAGAAAAATCTCTATCACTAGACTCTCCTCTAAGAGAAGTCTCTGTCCGACCCACGTGCTCCTCTGCAGCCATTGGCTTTCCCCCCATCTCTTAGCTTAAAAACTGCTCTGCAACCTTTTTAATGTTAATTGCCAGCAGTCTGGATCCACTTTGGTTTAGGTGGAGCCCATCCTTCCTGTATAGGCTGCCCCATCCCCAAAGTTTCCCCAGTTCCTAATAAATCTAAACCCCATCTCTCTACACCATCATCTCATCCACGCATTGAGACTCCGAAGCTCTGCCTGCTTACCTGGCCCTGCGCATGGAACTGGGAGCATTTCTGAGAATGCCACCATAGAGGTCCTGGATTTCAGTCTCTTTCTTAGCAGATTAAATTTGGCCTCCAGGACGTCTCACCTACCCTTCCCTATGTCATTGGTATCTACATGTACCATGACCACTGGCTCCTCCCCAGCACTACACATAAATCTATCTAGATGCCTTGAGAAATCCGCAACCTACGCACCAGGCAGGCAAGTCACCATACGGTTCTCCCGGTCATCACAAACCCAGATATCCTTGTTTCTAATGATCAAATCTCCCATTACTAACAGCTGCCTTTTCTTAATGAGTGGAGTTCCCTCCCGCGGAAAGGTAACCTCAGTGCAAGAGGCTCTTCCAGATAGTGTTGGGGTGAGGGTCCCAACTATGAGAAGCTTTCCCTCTGCTCCCGTTGACTGCTCTCATTCCCTGGGCCTTCCATCCTCCTCAACAGTGCGGGGGGGCTGTCTGACCGGAGTTGGGACAATTCTATAGTGTCCTGGAAAGCCTCATCAACATACTTCTCTGCCTCCCTTAGCTCCTCCAGTTCCAACACCCTGGCCTCCAAAGCCTTCACACGGCCTCTGAGGGCCAGGAGCGCCTTGCACCAAATGCACACATACATATATGACATAAGAACGGCCGTACCGGGTCAGATCCAAAGGTCCATCTAGCCCAGTATCTGTCTACCGACAGTGGCCAATGCCAGGTGCCCCAGAGGGTGTGAACCTAACAGGCAATGATCAAGTGATCTTCCTCCTGCCATCCATCTCCATCCTCTGACGAACAGAGGCTAGGGACACCAATCTTACCCATCCTGGCTAATAGCCATTTATGGACTTAACCTCCATGAATTTATCCAGTTCTCTTTTAAACATTGTTATAGTCCTAGCCTTCACAACCTCCTCAGGTAAGGAGTTCCACAAGTTGACTGTGCGCTGCGTGAAGAAGAACTTCCTTTTATTTGTTTTAAACCTGCTGCTTATTAATTTCATTTGGTGACCCCTAGTTCTTGTATTATGGGAATCAATAAATAACTTCTCCTTATCCACTTTCTCAACATCACTCATGATTTTATATCTCTATCATATCCCCCCTTAGTCTCCTCTTTTCCAAGCTAAAGAGTCCTAGCCTCTTTAATCTTTCCTCGTATGTGACCCTCTCCAAACCCCTAATCATTTTAGTTGCCCTTTTCTGAACCTTTTCTAGTGCTAGAATAGTTCTTCTGCATGACATCCCAGTAGAGGGCTCTCTGAGTGGGGTCCAGCAGAGCCCACTCTTCACTGGTGAAATACAAAGCCACCTCCTCGAAGGTCACCAGCCCCTGAAAGAGCAAAAGGCCAACACTCAATACCTGCTGCCCCATTCACAGCCCCACTACTTGTGAGGAGAAGAGCCCATCAAAGGGAAGCCCTGGGTGGCTTGCAGTCAACAAAGTCCCACCCCCACCCTGGTCAGAGCATCCAGGAAACATCAGAGTGAGGGGACAAAGAGAGAGCCCCTTATCTCTCCCAGCAGATCCATCACACACCTACTAGCCACAGACTGATAGAGGAGAGGGAGCCCCTAGCAGGGACCAGGGAGAGCTCCCTGGTAGGAAGCCCAACACCCTCCTCATTGTGAGGAGCTGGATATGAAGGGAGGGGAATCTCCCCTAACCCTCACTGGTGGGTGCCCCCTTCATATCTCACAGCAGCCACTGGTTAGTCGGGTCAGGCTCCAGCACTATGAGTCTGGTCAGTTTTCCCAGCCCCATTCACGTGGGTTATTTTCTGCTCCACAGACTAGAGCATTTACACCTCCGAACCTCATGGGTCTGTTCCTAGAATCTAGGCCACTTATTAAACAACTCCCAGCAGGTTTGTCACACGCTGCCCTCCTCCCTTTCTCCACCCTGTGCATTTCCTGTCCTGCTCCAACCTCCAAACCAGACTGTGCAAACCTTCCCATCTCCACTGTATTTGCTGTCCCTCTTCCTCCTGTAGGAACCCACCAACCCCCCCTCAAAAAAATAATCCCTACCTGAGCTGGCTCCACTGCAGCCATTTCTCTTCCCTGTGTCATGGGAGGATGGGATGAGCTGGAGAAAAACATGGACGTCATTCTGCAGCCCTGGCAGGGCAAGAAGGGCAGTTGTGGAGGTTTCAGAACAGGCTTTAGTTAATTTCACATCACGAGTCCCCCAGGCCCTTTCCCTGCACACAGACATCGTAGACTCCGCCATGCTGGGAACATGCTTGATCTCTTTAATTACAGTGTAGACCTGGCCCCTCCTGCCAGGCTAAGCCCACAGAGACATTTTTAACCTCCCTTCTCCCTCCCCTCACCCCGTAACAAAGTCTCTGAACACAAGGCTAGAAAAGAGCAGAACCAAAGGAGTCACCGTGGGGGATTCCCTCAGACAGTGACCCCAGGGCAGCCACACCCCAGCAGGGGGAATATGGAGTCAAGAACTGGTTTCTCCTCTGTCTGAACCTTTTCTTGTTCACTGGAAAGTGATCACTGGAAAGTGGTTCTGTCCAGGGATGCTGCAATACATGTGTCTGGGTGGACTAGAGAGCTGGAAATCTCTCCCCCCACTCATTTCTCCCACTGCCCCTTTCAGTGTCTCCTTCCCCAGTCCTCTCTGCCTGCCCCTCTGGCTGGGACAGTCCCATTCCTGGAGGCTTTGATCTCCCAAGGCTGGATTTTCTCCTGGCAACTACTAATGGGAGGAGAAATGGGGGGGAGGGGGCTGTTTGTGCAGAGTCACTTTCTTGCCAGTCCCCAGCACTTTTCCTGAGGTCTGTTACCTGGAGTCTGTGGTAGAATTTGTATTAACAGGGCCCAGGGCTGCCCTAGGGGGCTAGGACAAGCGGAGAAAGTCATCACTTTGGCAGGGCAGAAAAGAAGCTTTAATTAAGGTCACTTCCCAGCAGAGAGGCCCCACTGGGGGAACAGCAGCTGCTAAGCCTGGTCTCCCAGATCACAATGGAGGCTGCAGCATCTGACCCAGGAAGCTGAACCCCAATGTCCTGAGCAGAGAGGGACAGAGCCTTTGAGCAGCTTCCCTCCTTTAGCTCTCTGGGGAGAGCAGCTCTGCTGATCTCAGTTGCCCCACTGTCCATCCGGAGTCACTCCTTGTCTTTCCATGCAGTGACTCTGGATTAACGATGGAGTTGCGGGGGGGGAAGGTCGGTGGGACGCGGGCGGGGGGGGGTGGGGAGTTAATTGGCTCCTGTCCCTGTTGGCGCCTCTCGCCCCCGGTACAGAGTCTCTCCGGTTCGGCCCCGTTTCTCTCTCGGGGTCTCGCTCGGGCTGTAACATCCGGGGAGATTCGCCCCCCCCCCCGTGATCCGCTCTCTCGGCTCCCCTGTCCCCCCCCCCCGGTCTCTCCAGGAGTCTCCAATGTCCATTTAAAATCTCTCCCATGGGGGGTCCCTCCCCCGTTTTACCTGCAGCGATTTGTCCTTGTCTCGGTGGGAAATTGTTGCCCTGGGTCAGGCCCCAGCACGTGGCTGCCCCTGGCGGGGGGTGTGTGTGTGTGAGATGCCGGTTCTCTGCCAGGGCGGGGACGGGAGGGGCACGTGTCCCCCGTGGGGGCTGCCCGGACCCCGGTTTCCCAGTTACTGCCCCCAACTACCAACACAGCCCCCAGTCACCTGCCCATCCCCCACTGCTGCCCCCTTCCCTCATCCAGGGACCTGCCAGCTCCCCCCCCCCCTTTGCCCTCTTAAAGCAGCTCCTCAAGGGGCTCCCTGCTGCCCATGGGAATGTATATGTATTGGATGGTAATATAAATAATATAAATAATAGTAATATAAAATCCAGTCCAACAGCCCCCCTTTTCCCTCTAGTTATTTAACAGCAACATAAAATCCCATCAGATCTTGGTGGTGTTCATAGACTATCAGGATTGGAAGGGACCTCAGGCAGTATCTAGTCCAACCCTCTGCTCAAAGCAGGACCAATCCCCAACTAAATCTTCCAACAGATTTTTACCGCAGATTCCTAAATGGCCCCCCTTAAGGACTGAACTCACAACCCCGGGTTTAGCAGGCCAGTGCTCAAACCACTGAGCTATCCCTTCCCCCCCCCATGTTATCAACTGTGTAGTTTCTGACACGTATTCTCTGCAAATCTCAAAGACTGATAAAAATTATCCTAAGCCCCACTTTTTCTCCAATTGTCTGTTTCTAAATGACTATGGCCTGAGATTTTTCCCTGTCTCTCTAATTATAAAAAAGTAAGAAAATCTCAAATTTACACCTTTTCTCAGATTCCTGGACATGGATATAAAATATTGGCAAATGTTGCCCATTTTCTCTCTATTCAGTTATCAGATATTGATGTGAAACACTCAGATTTTACCTCGTATCAACAACTGAGATAAAATCCCTCTGATTTTCCACTTTCCTCTCTAAACGGATTTAATACCCATCAAACCCAGAGGCCTCCCCCTGTTTGGGGGATCAGTGGTTCCCAGCTGGTAACAGGAGAGTCGGTTGGACCCTTTTCTTTTCTCCAGCTGGCACTGGGTGAGGAGGTCACTCTGAGTGCAGCCTGGGTCCAGAAGTGTCCCAAAGCCCATGACAAATGGTCTCTGGGAGGGGCTGCTTCCCGCAGTGCGAAGATGTAGCTAGTGACAGGGCATGGACCTTTCTTGCCCTCCAGGCCTTCCATTCTCCTGTTGAAGCAGCACCGCCCAGGGATCCCTCTGCCCGGGTGACTGGCCAGCAGGGGGCAGTGATAACTTTCTATCCACTTAGCAGACACAGTGAGGTAACTGTTGCTGGGGTAGGGGATGGGGTGTCTGAGTGGGGAGATTGCAGCTGGAGCTGAAGGGGCATTGTGGGAGGGGGAGGCCTCTGGGTGACTGGGCAGGGGGTTCTGGAGGTTTGGGGGGGTGGGTTCTGATGTGCCCAGCCCTGAGGCTGTGGGTCCTGGAGGTGGGTATCACTGGGGACTTGTTGGTGCAGAACAGTGAGGGTGGGCGTCTCTTGGGGAGGCGGGGCAGGGGGCTGGAGGGACCCTGGTGCTGTGCCAGGGGCTCAGTCGTGCCCAATGCACAGAACTGGGTGGGGGAGTGCCAGGCGCTAGGTCGGGATGCCCGGCAAGCAGAGGGAGGAGTCCCGTTGTAAAGCATCAGGGGGTCCCAGGCAAACGGCCTGGCAGGTCCTGCTGGAGGACAGGTGGGGGTCCTAGGCAGGCAGTAGGGGAATCCTGGGCAGGCAGTGAGGGACTGAATTCCCAGTGAGGGGTCCCCTGGGGGGGTGGTCCCTGGCTGTTGGGGGCTCTTGGTGGGGGGAACCTTTAGGATTCCCAGCCTGCCAGTGATGGTGTGGTGGGGGTTCTCTGGCCAGTGGGGTGCTGAGGGGTATCTGGATTCCCTGTTCAGGGATTTTGGGGTTTGGGTCCCAGGGAATATCTGGTGGGACTCTGCCTGCGGGGTCTGGGCTCTGGGTACTGGGGGTGTCTGGGGGGCCCTGGATGGAGGCTCTGGGGGCTGCTACTAACCATGCTCCTTCTCTCTGATCAGCTTGTGCCAGAATCCTGACTCCAAGCACATCCCAGCATTCCCCAGCCAGGCCCAGTCACCATGATAACTTTCTAGCCACTTATCAAACATCTTGAAAACTCCAGGACCTTCCAGTTCCATTGGGAAAATTTGTGCCCCGAGTCCTTATACTAGATCTTGGGGGTGCGGCAGGTGGGAAGGGGGCTAGAAATGCCACACAATGGTCTCTTCCACAGTGTTCTGGACTCATTCATTCTGAAATCTGGTTTCATTGAGACCATTGTTAATCCAGAGTCACTGTATGGAAAGACAAGGAGTGACTCCAGATGGACAGTGGGGCAAATGAGATCAGCAGTTCTCCCTGTGAGGAGGAGCTCTCATTAGCTGCTCTCCCCAGAGAGCTAAAGGAGGGAAGCTGCTCAAACGCTCTGTCCCTCTCTGCCCGGGATATTGGGGTTCAGCTTCCTGGGTCAGACGCTGCAGCCTCCGTTGTGATCTGGGAGACCAGGCTTAGCAGCTGCTGCTCCCCCAGCGGGGCTCTGTGCTGGGATGTGACCTTAATTAAAGCTGCTTCTCTGCCCGGCCCAGGGGATGACTTTCTCCAGCTGGTCCTAGCCCCTTGGGGCAGCCCTGGGCCCTGTTAATACAAATTCTACCACAGACTCCAGGTAACTGAAAGTCCTCTGGGAAAGTGCTGGGGACTGGCAAGAAAGTGACTCTGCACAAACAGCCTCTCCTCCCATTAGCAATTGCCAGGAGCAAATCCAGCCATGGGAGAGCAAAGCCCCCAGGAATGGGACTGTCCCAGCCAGAGGGGCAGGGAGAGAGGACAGGGGAAGGAGAGTCTGAAAGGGGCAGTGGGAGAAATGAGTGAGGGGGAGAGATTTCCAGCTCTCTAGTCCACCCAGACACATGTATTGCAGCATCCCTGGGCAGAACCACTTTCCAGTGATCAGGAAAAGGATCAGACAGAGGAAAAGCTGGTTCTTGACTCCATATTCCCCCTGCTGGGGTGTGACTGCCGGGGGGTCAGTGTCCGAGGGAATCCCCCACAGTGACTCCTTTGGTTCTGCTCTTTTCTAGCCTTGTGTTCAGAGACTTAGTTATGAGATTGGGGGAGGGAGAAGGAAGGTTAAAAATCTCTCTCTGGGCTTAGCCTGGCAGGAGGGGCCAGCTCCACACTGTAATAAAGAGATTGAGCATTTTCCCAGGATGGCAGAGTCTAGGATGTCTGTCTGCAGGGAAAGGGCCTGGGGGAATCGTCCTGTGACATTAACTAAAGCCTGTTCTGTAACCCCCACAACTGCCCTTCTCACCCTCCCAGGCTGCAGAATGACGTCCGTGTTTCACTCCAGCTCATCCCATCCTGCCATGGGACAGGGGAGAGAAATGGCTGCAGAGGAGCCTGTTCAGGTAGGGATTGTCGGGGGGTTGCTGGTGGGTTCCTGCAGGAGGGAGAGGGACAGCAAATACACCGGAGATGGGAAGATTTGCACAGTCTGGTTTGGAGCCGGGCAGGAAATGCACAAGGTGGGGAAGGGAGAAGGACAGCTTGTGACATTCCTGCTGGGGGGAGTTTAATGAGTGGCCCAGATTCTAGGAACAGACCCATGAGATTAGGAGGTGGAAATACCCCAATTTGTGAAACGGAAAATAACCCTCCTACATGGGGCTAGGAAAACTGAACAGACTCCCAGTGCTGGAGCCTGACCTGACTGACCAGCCGCTGTGAGATATGAAGGGGGCACCCACCAGTGAGGTTTAGGGGAGATTCCCCTCCCTTCATACCCTGCTCCTCACAATGGGGAGGGTGTTGGGCTTCCTACCAGGGAGCTCTCCCTTGTCCCTGCTAGGGGCTCCATCTCCTCTCAGTCAGTGGCTAGTAGGCATGTGATGGATCTGCTGGGAGAGAAAAGGGGCTCTCGCTTCATCCCCTTAACCTGGTGTTTCCAGGATGCTCTGAGTGGGGTGGAGGTGGGACTCTGACTGTGATCCACCCAGAGCTTGCATTTGATTGGCTTCTCTCCCCCACAAATAGTGGGGCTGTGAGTGAGGCAGCAGGTACTGAGTGTTGGACTCTTGCTCTTTCAGGGGCTAGTGACCTTCGAGGAGGTGGCTGTGTATTTCTCCAGGGAAGAGTGGGCTCTGCTGGACCCTGCTCAGAGAGCCCTCTACAGAGACGTCATGCAGGAGAACTATGAGAATGTGACCTCGCTGGGTAAGGATTCCTGTCCCCTCAGTTCTTGGAAGGGGAAATGAAGAGATACGGTTCATGCCAGCCCCACAATGCCACCTCTGCTCTGTCCTGTCTCTGCATCACCCCAATATGCCAGTGACCCACACACTGCCACAGACCCTCCCCTGCTGCAGAACACAGGAACAATATTGCACAGTGTCAAATATCTCCTGTTTGCATAAGTAAACCTCTTTGAGATGGGGCAACCACATCTGAACGCAGTGTTATGCTCCTACAAAGCACACGGGATCTTTATAGAGGAAGGCGCGCGCACACACACGCGCACACACACACACACACACACCCTCTGCCAGAGCAGTTCATAGTTACCAGTCTGTTGTAGCTCGAGTCAATCTAATGGCCAATTACACTGAGCACGAGTGTGGGGCTGGGCTTTTGTCGGTTGCAATCCAATGCTCCGAGAGTGTGGCAAGATGAACCCAAAGTCCCATGGCCAAGCACCCTGGTTCTTATACGGTTTTTTCCTTTGTTGAAGTCTATGGATTTTGCTGTATCTGTTTGTGATTGGTTACTTCTTAACTGGTGTAAACATTCCAGTGCACCTCCGAGAGGGTCAGCCTGTCCTTTTGTTCTCATTTAATCAATTGTCCTCAGGGGTGCCAGCCTTGACCTCAGGGTCATCAATCTGCCCTTCGTTATGGATGCGCGTTGTTGATTCTTTGATGTCCTTTAAGTCTCTTGACTCCTTCTTCCTTGACTCTGGCTATAACAATGGCCTTTACACCTTCTCTTTTCCTGATGCATACATCCTCATTCACACAAACCCACTGAGAATACAAACAGTAGTATTTTATATCGAGCAAAAAGGCATTGCAAATGAAACCTTGCCTTCAATGTTTCTCTAATCTACTTATCATAGACACAATAGAGAATCCTGTCTCTAACTTACTAAACCTTAAAACAAAGACATGTAGATTTAACTAGAGTGCCTAATTTGTAATACGTAGAGGAAACCATAGTAGACAGTGTAACTTATCCTAAAACAAAAGGTGACCATAATCAGTCAGAAGGATTGTTCTGGTCTGTCATTCCTTTCTGCTATTCAAACAGGGTGGCTGACAGGATGAAATCAAATCGTACATTAAATTCTCACAGTACATTATAAAATCCAGCTCCTACAGCCGTATTCGAGATGTGGACGTACCGTAGATTTATATACAGGCAATATGATACTTTCTGTCTTTTCTATCCCTTGCTTAATGATTCCCAGCATTCCGTTCGCTTTTTGACTGCTGCTGCACATTGCGTGGATGTTTTCAGAGAACTATCCATGACTCCAAGTTCTCTCTCTTGAGTGGAAACCGCTAATGTAGACCTCATCATTTTATATGTCTAGTTGGGATTATGTTTTCCAATGGGCTGCACTATGTGCTATCCTGACATCTAGTACTGCTGAGATTCTGCATTCAGTACTATCCCTGCCCTTCCTGTTCCCTTTCTCCACTGAACCCCACCAGCCCATGGTTACTGTCCCCAGCTTCCCCAGGACTTTCTCATTGTCTCTGGACCTCTCCGTCAGCAAGAAGCAGTGCCAGGGAGACTTGCCCTCTCTCTGGAGTCTTGGATTTCTGGGACATGGATTCACTTTCTCTGTGTTTTGGGAGCCTCTTTGAAATTGAGTGTCTGTGACATTAACTACAGTGCAATCTGGAGTGTTGAACAGCTGTGTCCCCTCAGTTTCCCAAGCTGAGGTGACTTTTACACTGTTTTACTGTGAGAGCAGCCACTCCTGGGCAGTTATCACACAGTCTCCAGCATGTAATTCGCTCCCAGCTACACAGTATTTAGTGCTGCTAGTCAGCGACTCAGGAGTTACAGTGCAGCACAGGAAAACCCCAGAAAATTCTCTGCTCCCAGACTTCCCCCAGAAATGTGCATCTTTCCCTGTCCAGCACACTACTGAACAAGGCAAGCTCATATGAAGTCTGTCATTTCATCAGCGGAAACTGACATGCACCAGCCTTGTTATCCCATGTAGATGAGTGGACTCATCCCTGCGGCACCCCCTGCTGGTGACTTCTGGGAATTAGCTCATTCCAGCTCCGGTGCACCCTCTGCAGGCCAGTGATCCGCCTGTCCTCTGGCCCCCCATGTCCGTCCCTGGACCTGGTGCCCCTTTTACCTGGGGTGCTGCCCTCTGGCAGTAACTCCTCAGTCTTAGGGTCTCCCCTCCCCAGGGAACTCCCACCCACTATTCCCACCTCGGCTCAGTATAAGGCCAGTCATCGTCTAGCCCCACACCCTGGGGCAGGCTGCAGGATCAGCCACTCATCACTGGCAAGGAGGGTTTGGACCTGCTGCCTTTGCCTACCGCTGGGCTGCCCTCTGCAACCCCCCAGTACCTATTGCCTTCTGCTAGGCCTCGGCCTGGGGCTTTCCAGGCTGGAGCTCCCCAGCTCCTCTGCCTTTCCCCAGCCCTGCTTCACTCAGGTACCCTGTGTCCAGCTCCCTGCAGCCAGGCCCATCTCCCTCTACAAACAGAGAGAGACTCTATCTGCCCCTGGCTTCTCTGCCTTTATAGGGCAGCTGAGTCTGTTTGGGGCGTGGCCCCAGCTGCAGCCACTTCCCCCAAGCAGCCCAGCCTAAAAGCTGCTTTCTCCAGCCACAGCCCCCTCCCAGGGCTGTTTTTAACCCTTCAGAGCAGGAGCGGACGTCCACCCCGCTACATCCCAAATGCAGTTTCCAACACACTTTAATCCAAACACGCTAGTTGGATAAAACAATAAAACAAGATTGTTAATTACCAAAAAAAAAGATTTTAAGTGACTACAGGTAACAAGGCATAAAAGTCAGAATTATTTACAAAAGAAATGCAAGATAAACCACAAATAAATTTGTTAGTCTCTAAGGTGCCACAAGTACTCCTGTACTTTTTACAAACTAACATGTAAGTCAGGGGTAGGTAAACTACGGCCCGCAGGCCACATCCGGCCCGCAGGCCCAGCTTGTTCGGCCCCTGAGCTCTCCTGCTGTCCCCTCGCCCCTGCTGTCCCACTGCAGACTCAACATGCCGCGCCACCAGCGCTCTGGCCCACCACTCCTGGGCAGTGTTGCAGCGGTGGGGCTGCGAGCTCCTACTGCTCTGAGTGGCATGGTAAGGGGGCTGGTCTGCGCGCTCCTGAGGGACCCCGTGTCTAGCTGCAGCAGGCCGCGTGGCTGTGGTAAAGGGGCCAGGGGGTTGGATAAGGGGCAGAGAGTCCTGGGGGGCAGTCAGGGGACAGGGAGCAGGGGATGATTGGGCGGGCGGTCAGGGGATGGGGAACAGGGGGGTTGGGTAGGCGTAGGAGTCCCGGGTTCTGTCAGGGGGCGGGGGTGTGGATATGGGTTCATATCCAGGACCCCACCCCCTAGCCAACCCCGCTGCTACCTGTCCCTTGACTGCTCTGACCTCTATCCACCCCCCTGCCCACTGACAGACCCTTGGGACTCCCACACCTATCCAGCCCCCGTCCTCCCAGAACCTCCGCCCCATCCAACTGTCCCCTGACTGCCCCCCGGGACTCCCTGCCCCTTATCTAACCCCCCGACCCCCTTACCATGCCGCTCAGAGCAGCGTGTCTGGCAGCCACGTGGGCCACGCAGAGCCAGACACACTGCCCTGCAGGAGCGCTCAGCCCCGCCCCGCAGGAGCGCTGCCCGCACGGTGGTGTGGCTGTGGGGGAGGGGCTAGCCTCCCCAGCCGGGAGCTCAGGGACCGGGCAGGACGGTCCTGTCGGCTGGATGTTGCCCGTGGGCCGTAATTTGCCCATCCTTGATCAAGGGCATAAACCTATTGAGTCAGCAAGACATGCAGGAGTATGTCTGTGTGCTGAGACCTACGAGGCTTTTCCATGCCATGTGCTGTGAAGCTTGTGTTTGGGACACAGGAAGTACAAGCCACATGGCAAAGGGAATATAAAGGGCATCTGCATCATCTCCATTTTGTCTTCAATCCCTCTTCCTACCTCTGGAGCAACTTCTCTACAAATTGAAGCCTGGAACAAAGGACTGAAAGACCCATCGATCTTGTGGATGTGTTCCAGACGGACTTTCAAGCCAGCAGCTCAGCAATACTGCTAATAACCTGATATATAGATTTTGGAATGCATCTCACTGCTTTTCCATTTAACAACTTTTTTTGTGTCGTGTCCTGTCTTGTCTTTCCATGCTAAAGGATTGGCTGGCAGTGTGGTCTTTTGGGTAAGATCCAAACCTATAGTGATCTTGTAATGTGGCTGACCTTTTGGGGTCAGAAAAACATTTTGTATATGAGCAGAGTTTTTAAATAACCTCTCACTGTACTGGACCTAGGTGCTGATTGGGAGTCGGAGAACTGGAATGCAATAAAGGGGGCCGTGTGATTTCTTTTTTCAGCTTCTCGATAACCCGTGTGTGGGATCAGAAGCACAGTTTGTGACTGGTCGTTGAGTTTAACTTCAGTGTTAACCACCAGTTTTGGGAGCATCTGCTCTCCCTTTTTCATCCTGCCCTGACCCTGGCATTTTCAGTGTGGACTGCCCCAGGCACACCCGTCACACTAAGCACTGAAGTTAAATTAATAGAATGTTTTTTATGACAAAGTTATGAAATCAAGTGAACTCCTTTGTTTTCTTTCATCTGAGCAGGGTTTCCAATTTCCCAACCTGATGTGATCTCCCAGCTGGAACAAGGGGAAGAGCCATGGGTCCCAGACCTCCAGGTTTCAGAGGAAAGAGAGATCCTGAGAGCTCCCTGCACAGGTGAGGAAATATTAAACCAACTCAGAATCTGTAAGTGCCTGAAGGAAACATCTGGGATGCCCTAAAATGCCCTTGGAAGGTCTCTCAGTTCAATATTGCCCCTAGCAGGGGTCGTATCCTTAGGGTAAATATAGCTCATGGCTTCCTGTAGACCCTAGCAGACACCAGGCAGTAGCTTCCTCCCTTCCCCCTGTGAATTTGGATGGGATGTGAAGCCTGAATTGATCCCCTCCTCTCTCCTGTTTGGGGAAGAACTTGGGGGAGTTCAGTTCCTGATTTTTATTTGACTTCTCTCCAGTACTTGTATTGGTTTGGCCTTCCCCTTTCCATCCCTGTCTGAGGTTTCTGTCTCTATCACAGCAGGTGACGCAAGGGTTTGTGAGAAAGAGGAGCAGAATTCTCAGCAGGAAAATGTTGAGCAAGTGGATAAACACAGAGCATTATCGCAGAGATCGAAAAGGAATGTGTCCTGGAGTCATGAGCAGGAAAAATCCCATGACATTCAGCACAGACCAGAAGGAGAGCAGGGAAAGCAGCCAGGGGAGAAAGTGGGTAAATGTATTTCCTGTCAGGAAACTCAGAAGGACCTCAAGGAAACCACAACACAACAGGAAATCCTCAGCAGAAAGAGAAAAAATACATGCAGTGAGTTTGGGGAAAACGTATGTGATTACTCCATCCTTATAAAGCATCACAGAATCCACACAGGGAAGAGGCCCTATGAATGCACTGAGTGTGGAAAATGCTTCCCTAGCAGCTCAGCCCTTTCTAAACATCAGAGAATCCACACAGGGGAGAGGCCCTATGAATGCAGTGAGTGTGGAAAATGCTTCACTGACAGCTCATCCCTTTCTCGACATCAGAGAATCCACACAGGGGAGAGGCCCTATGAATGCAGTGAGTGTGGGAAAACCTTCAGTCGCAGTTCACACCTTATTACACATCAGAGAATCCACACAGGGCAGAGGCCCTATGAATGCAGTGAGTGTGGTAAATGCTTCACTAGCAGCTCAGGCCTTTATCAACATCAGAGAATCCACAAAGGGGAGAGGCCCTATGAATGCAGTGAGTGTGGGAAAACCTTCAGTTGCAGTTCACACCTTATTACACATCAGAGAATCCACACAGGGGAGAGGCCCTATCAATGCAGTGAGTGTGGGAAAACCTTCAGTCGCAGTTCACACCTTATTACGCATCAGAGAATCCACACAGGGAAGAGGCCCTATGAATGCAGTGAGTGTGGGAAAACCTTCAATCGCAGCTCAAACCTTCTTACCCATCAGAGAATCCACACAGGGGAGAGGCCCTATGAATGCAGTGAATGTGGGGGAAAATTCAGTCGCAGCTCAGACCTTATTACACATCAGAGAATCCACACAGGGGAGAGGCCCTATGAATGCAGTGAGTGTGGAAAATGCTTCACTAACAGCTCAGCCCTTTCTCAACATCAGAGAATCCACACAGGGGAGAGGCCCTATGAATGCAGTGAGTGTGGGAAAACCTTTATTACCAGCTCAGACTTTATTAGGCATCAGAGAATCCACACAGGGAAGAGGCCCTATGAATGCAGTGAGTGTGGGAAAAACTTCACTAGCAGCTCCGGCCTTTCTAAACATCAGAAAATCCACACCGGTTGGAGACCCTATAAATGCAGTGAGTGCGGGAAAACCTTCTGTGGGCACTTAGCCCATGTTAGTCATCAGAGAATCTGCAAGGGAGATCAACAACATAAACACCTCTAGGGCTATCAATACTTTTTTTTCTCTAATAATTTTCCTGATTCCCACATAGTAACTTTTAAAGCTGTTTGAACTGTTTGCAGCATGGTTATCCCTCAGTTTGACCAGATGAGGGGCCCATTTTTGCCTTTTACAGTTTGCCCTGTTTTGAGGTGGACCCATTTGTCCTTTCTATCACCTCCATTATCCCATGAGTAATTCTAGTGTGCCCTTCCTATCAGGAACCAGGGAGCATCACATTTATACTATTCTTCCTAATTCAAAGTTATTGTTAGTCACCAGTGATACAGATTGTATCATTGCCACTTGTTCTCACGTTGCTCTGGGTTGTGCTGAAGAGCAGATATAATGGGAATTTTTCAAATTATAGTTAAATGAAGAGGAGCAGGGGCAGAAAAAAAAAAGTGTAATTTCAGCCTCTGACACTGGAAGGAGATGGGGAGACGCAGAGATTCCCTCCTTCCCCATCACTGCAGAACTGTTACCTTTTGTCTGAGCCATGCAGAGGTTATCATCATCACATTCTATCCATCCACTTCTCAAAGTGTCCTGTGAGGAACAGTTCTCAGCTGTCTGTGCTTGGAGATGATGCTTTGACTTCTTTAATCTTATCTCAGAGTCGCTCTGACTGGAGATGAAAGTGTCAAATACCTGGAAGGGGAATTCAAATGGATCCCAAACACAGTGTGCTCATTGGGAGTTTAAATCCCAGGTTCCATCTCTTGGTAAAGCCACTTCTGGCAAGGTGTGAGTGGTTTTGTCCCAAATTATAGCAATGCTTGGATACTAAAAATTTTGTAAATAACATAACTGGCTATTGAGACAGTGCTGAGTGAAGTATGTTTGAATGGATCAGAGGAGAATGTGATGGGAGAATCTCTTGTCCTGATTCTGAATAATCAGATGTAACCTGCTCTGGAATTTCACTTCACACTTTCATTGCCATGTATTCTAGCTCTCTGTGATGTGGGTTTCTATCTTTCCTGAAGGCTGTTTGGTCACTCAGTTGGATAGTAGTTCAGTTTGATAGGATGTAGTGCAGATTTATTGGAGAATTTAAGACAAATGACTATTTGCTAAAGTCATCATTTCTCACTTCAGCTTTGCTTTTTCCCCATCCCTGCATGATGTCATGGAGAAGGTTGAGGTGCAGTTCTGTCAGCATTAGAGAACTCTCCAATTTACTGGACAGGCTAACAAAGAAACAGCAGTGATTTAAAATCTCTACTCAGAAATGGTTAACAACAGCAGAACCCCAACTAACTGAAGGAAGTGCATATGATCACAGTGCAGTTCAATTGTTTAAGTCAATATTGTCCCAGATGTTCTGGGGAGAAAATTCCATGCTAAGTGATTTTTGAACTAGGCACAATGCCCAGGTATTTGGTTCCAAAGCCTTTGTAACCCAGGCCCTACAGAAGTTCTTTCCTAGCTAATCTTATTGTATCGGAGATGCTGCCCTTCATGATGCAGATGTTCAGGAAATAGAAGTGGAGTTTTGTTGAATTTATCCTTTGTAGGTGCTAAAAATGTATATCGAATCAAATCAGTTTTGGAAATCTAATAGCTGCAGAAAAATAGCTATTTTTTAATAGAAACTCCAACTCTGGTCACTAATGAAGATTGTGATCCAGCCCTGTATCCAGTCCCTTGCCTGGAACTGTGCCACCAAATTAAAGAAAAGCTGGGCATGTTTTGGTAAGCCTCCATGTTTTGGTAAGCCTCACTAACACTGCTGAGATTTGGAGAGGTTTTGTAAAGGATTCTACTTCGGAGAAGTGTAAATTTACCCTAACCAAGACCAAGGATTTGGAAAGAGCTGGGGCTGAAAGAGTCCACATCCAGTTCTTGGTTTCCACCCCAGTAAAGGAAGCTATGGTGACCAGTGACCCAAGGAAAATTGTTTGTACAACTCCATTTCCTAGTTCAGTGTCACTGATTACAGTTCCAAAGGATGCCAGGTTACATTGAGAACAATCATCCTTTACCATTTGGATCCAAAGAGAGAGAGCTTCAAAGGACATTCCTTCCCCGTGGATCCCAAACTGGCTGCCTGATTGGGTAACAAGGACTTCAAGGCTGTAGAAATGATGGTAACCAATGAGGCAATGAATGTATCAGGCTCCAATTTCAGACTTCCGGATACTCGCATGTTGAGTTCTGATTCTATGGTTTTGTGTCTGATGCTATGGCTACACAATAAAGCTGATGTTGGAGCAGCTGCACCAATGTAGCTGCGCTGCTGTAGCGCTGTTATTACAGATGCTTTCAGCCAATGGGAGAGATTTCTCCCATCGGACTCGATTAGTCCAACCCTCGCAAGCTGCAGTGGCTCTTTTGGCAGGAGAAGTTCTGCTGCTGATGTATCACTATCTACACAGGGGGTTAGGGCTGTGTAACTACATTTCTCAGTGGTGTGGATTTTTCACACATCTGAGTAATATAGTTAACCGATAAATGTCTTTAGTGTAGACCAGACAGTTCTCTCTTGTGTTTTATGCATTTACATCACTTCTCCTCTATCTTCTCTCACTTTGAAAGATTAAAAGTGTGACACGAGAGGTATTTTTCCTCATGATGCAAAGATTCCCACATAGGAGACCCCTTCCACCAACACATACTGCAGAAGATCCTGAGATATATGAACTCACAGAAGTGGTTGGGACAAACCACAACTTGAGCCAAGGTTCAGTTGTTGGCAATGGGCATTAGAAGAAAACTAACATATATGATAAGAATTTGTGATGTTTGAATATGTTTTTATCATCTATTAAAATGAGATTATTGGTGAAGTTATTGGTTAAAGAAGAAGAGACTAAATGTGTGATAATCTGAAGTATTTTGGAAAACTGAAAGTTGTTTTGTTTTGTTAGTCGTACAGGAAATGGTGGCTAATCTTGAAAAGTTAATTTGATTTAATTTACCCCCTGTAGTATAAAGAGTTCTGGTAGAAAACCTCACTCCAAAGGTTGGGGTGGGAGAATGTGTGAGAAAGTGTGTATAAGAGAATATTGGCCCAGTATAGATTTTAGTATTTTGTGTTTTCAAATAGAATTTATTTTGTTTAGTTTCTAAGTCAATTTCTATTCAAAGGAAAGCTACTCGAGGTGACAAGTTGTATAAATTTTTACCAGCTTAGACTGTAAGGGTCACTGTCTTCCCCACTTCTCTAATTTGCAAAGGAAAGGCCTGACATCTGTCACAGGATGTGTCCAGCAGGTAGGACAGCTGCACTCATCAACCATCAATATAAAGAATAAGACTGAAATCCATTGCCTTTCAGGTCAATAAGCCAGCTAAAGGCTGGTCGATGTAGAAAAGCTCTGTTGGCAGAGCCACATCTCTCAGGGGTGTGAAAAGTCCTCTCCACTGAGAGAAGTCGTTAATGTGACCTGAGCCCCAGTGTAGACAGTGTTACGTTGTCAGAAGAATATTTCCAGTGTTTGAAGTGTAGACACAGCCTTAACATCAATTCCAATTTTGACCCATCTCCCTATGTGTGTGAGAGTTACTCGTATGGAGGGCTGAGCCAGCTGTCCGATCACCCGGTTCCTCAACTGTAGCTACAGCTCTGAGTGCCCATGAATGCAAAGACTGAGAGAAATTGAGAGTTCCAGCCATTGTCATTTTAGTATCTTATTGTTCCTCTCTCTGTTTTTTGTGCTGGCCTTTCTATTCTATCAGGGTGTGACTGTTTAGCTCAGAGCATCTGTGACAAAAGCTCATTGGTGCCAATTGGCAAAGGGTCACTGTTCTTCACAAGCAACTCCTGTGTCAGACCTGACAAACTCGCCACACCTAATACACTGCTTTTATAATATTTATCCAGGAAGCATAGCAGTGAGATCTCTACTGAAAGCTTGTAAATTATTGATACTCCTACTCACTGCGAGAGGTGTGTCCAAGTCATAGTTAAGGGGTAATGTAAGTACATGGAAAATTATGCCCATATGGTATTGTTGTGAAAGTGAGTCACCCCAATCATAGGTCTTGGTGGGGACGGCCCATTCCAGTGGGAGGGAATTGGCACCTCTCCCTTGCTAGCCAGTTATGTGATGTATTGCTCCATTTTCAGCCTTTGCACCAACCCAGAAAAGCCAATAGAAAACCATCAAAGACAAATTATAGACATCAAAACCCTGTGGAAGTGACAAGGACAATATGAGACTGAGGAGATCGTCCTTTCTGTGAATAAAGACAAAAGACTGATTCAGTTCATAACAGGGTGGAGAAAAACACTCTGGGTCCATTCACCAAGGAGATTCCTAATGACCAGTGGCACTTCATGAAAGGCAGGGCGGTGGCGCCTAGGGACTAGCAATCAGTGAAATTGACTGAAGTGTGAGGTGAGAATCTACTTAGATAGGAAAGGTAACTATTAAAAAGTGTAGGTTGCATTTTCTGATTTTGTTTAGTTGGTAACAGTTGGTTTCCAGCACTCACATTTGTTAGAGATTTAAACAATCAGTTGTTAAATAAATTTCTGCTTGTTTGATAACTATACTCAAGTGCGGTGTGAGATACAGTAGCAGTGGTCCACAGTAAAACTAGTAACCTGGAATATACCATTGCTTTGGGCAGAGAGAATCTGGGATTTCTCTGAGTATCTGGTGATCCGGGCTGGACCCCAGCGGGGGACACATTGAAGGAAGTCAGGGGTTAGGGTGGCTGCTGTAACTCAGAGGAGGGTCCTTGAGTGCCTGATGGGCTGGGTGAGTTTGGTCACTAACATCCAGCTGCCAAATGCAAAACTCCCTCTTCCTAGTGGAAGGTGGCAACAAGGAAACTCACAGCCCTCAGCTCCCTGAGAAGGGTCACAATGTGTCTCTATGTTGATTCACCTGTCAAATTCACACAGGGAAAGCTCCCTATAGTATAAAACTCTGCCATATGAAATCATGGAACATGTGCTCTTCACTCTGTGAAAGCATGTGAAGAATCCAAGCGCTGGAGGGGAGGGTTTGGATCCAGAGTGACCTAGACAAATTGGAGGATTGGGCCAAAAGAAATCTGAGGAGGTTCAACAAGGAGAAGTGCAGAGTCTTGCACTTAGGAAGGAAGAATCCCCTGCACTGCTACAGCCTGGGGACCGACTGGCTAAGCAGCAGTTCTGCAGAAAAGGACCTGGGGATTACAGTGGATGAGAAGCTGGATATGAGTCAACAGTCCCCTTGTTGCCAAGAAGGCTAATAGCAGATTGGGCTGCATTAGTAGAAGCATTGCCAGCAGCTTGAGGGAAGTGTGTTCATTTCAAACCTGCAGCTTATTCATTTCATTTGGTGACCCCTCCTAGTTCTTGTGTTATGAGAAGGAGTAAATAATACTCCCTTCCTTGGTCCTTTAAAAGATATCATGTGACCCCCCTCTTCCTTGTGTCTCATGTCTTGGGACCAACATGGATACAACAACACCGCAAACAACAAGGTTCAAAGTCAATGCACATGGGAGAAGCATCTTGTGTTTCATTCCTTATGTCCTAGTCCCATCGTGTGACCATTTCCTTTTCTTCCTTTCTGGTAAAAGCTTTGGTGTTTTGCACAGAAACATTATTTCCCCAGGAGAGACCCAGGAGCGAGGGCTGCATTCCTGTACCAAACAGTCACTAGAAGGGGGCAGACAAAGGCCTTTAGGATGAGGCGTCCGTCACTGTCAAAAAATCATCTCCCTCCTGTGGTTCTGCGGGCAGCAGGAGCAGCCGCAGCACAGTGGCCCCCAGCAGCACTCCTGGGGCAGCAGCTGGAGTGGCAGCAGGTTGTTAGGGCTTCTCCCCTGGTAGCGGGTGCTCATTATCCATCAAGTAAATCAAAACCCTTCCACCTGCAAGTGGATTTAGCCCAGGACCCTCAGAGTCAGCAGCTCTTACACCCCCCACTGAGCTCTCTGGTCAGGTGTCCTAGTGCCGGAAGCCTCCTGTTTAGATCCTCAAATACCATTTTTGCACCGGGGGGGGGGCTGAAATTTTGGACTGGACATTGTAGCTCCACCGTTATTTTATTGAATTGCTTCAAAACAGCAAGTCAAGAAAGTCCCCTAAGTGCCAGGCTCTCTGCCATGGAAACAGCTGCCCCTGATCTCCAGGAGTCTGTGCGTTCCACCCAACAAAGTACAAACCTCTGCACTGAAGGGGGGTCAGACAGTGACGGTAACACAAATCTTCCAACTATTAATCCAACCACTGGGAGTTGAACCCAGGATCTCCTGTTTACTAGACAGGTGCTTTAACCAGCTAAGCCATAGTGCCTTCCCCACCAAGCCATTTGCAACCACTCCACTTGATGGTCCAAGACTACACCTTCAAATTCCAAAGTAAAAATGTTCCCCATTTCCCTCAAGACTTGCAGACCTCGAGCAGGCTCAGTGCACAGAAAGCCACAGCTGAGCTGACAGAGGGCTTCTGACATGCGCTTCTCCCACAAGCTGCTGTGATCAGATACTGATTAGTGCTCTGTGTTTCAGTCACAGCAGCTTCACCTCAACTCTGAGTCATGGTAACCTTTCCATCAGCTCCAGATTTACCACTTAACACTTTCCAAGACTAAGCTGCAAGGAAGGGTCTCTGTGTCTTGAACAAGCACTTACAAGGATTGTGCAGTGAGGTCTTTTCTTTTCATTAGAAGAAATAAAAGAGAGGAGCCTGACAGAAAAGCCAGGTTCAGCAAGGAAGAACTAGCAGGTCAAGCCAGGATCTCCTGGTGAGTAGGAAGGCTCTTCAGCCAGCTCTTCCCAAAGATCACTATCCAGAGGCCACTTCCCACAGAGTCCAATTATGGTTACAGACCCATCCTGAAATTAGAGCAGGATATTTTAAAGCTTATTCTCACAGTACAGTAACACAATTCAGCCATGTCGGCACAGAGGAGAAAACACTCCTTCATTTCACAGTTATTGCTACTGATCTCACTGACAAACTTCCTTTTCTTGGGGCTGCTCCCAGCACTTAGGGAGTTTTTCCTCTTCTCCCTTCCAGCTGTGGTTATGGGACTGCAGCAGCTCCCCGGATGGCCAGCTTTGCTCTTTCACTTACATCCTTCACTTCTTTGGCTGAAGCTGTGTTTGCCACCAGTTTAATCCATGGCTGAGACCTCAGGTACCAGCAGCTAGTTACAAAGGCTCAATTCCCATCACCATCAGTGGGAGGTTATCCAGGGCTGCAGGATTTGGCCCATGGACAGTCAAGGTGCTACAGCAGCTACATTCTTACGTGGTGAGTCCTGCAGCCTATTACCAAACTGCTCTGCCATAGTCTGCAGGGGGCCTGACTTTTTGAGAATCTGGCAGAAGAGAGAACCTGGAGCAGAGAAGGAAAATGTCCTCAGCAGTCACAGCTGGCAGGAGCAGCAAAGACTGAGTATCAGACACACTTTTTCACCAGGACAATAAATGTGCACAACCCCCTGATATATTGTCAATTCACGCCCACACCCAAGGAAGCCCTATTCTGCTCTATTACACTCTCATGGGATGAGAGGGAAGGTCCTCTCATGGGTAAATAACTGATTACAAGGTAGGAATAAATGGTCAGTTTTCAAAATGCAGTGGTGCCCCCCAGGGGGTCTGGGACAAGTACTATTCAACATATTCATAAATGATCTGGAAAAAGGGATAAACAGCGAGGTGGCTAAATTTGCAGATGATCCAAAACTACTCAGGAAAGTTAAGTCCAAAGCAGCCTGCGAAGAGTTACTAAAAGAGCTCACAAAACTGGGTGAAAGGGCAACAAAATGACAGATTTGTTGATAAATGCAAAGTGATGCACATTGGAAAACATAATCCCAACTATACATATAAAATGACGAGGCCAAAAATAGCTGTTGCCACTCAAGTGAGGGATTTTGGAGTCACTGCGGATAGTTCTCTGAGAACATCCACTCAATGTGCAACGACGGTCAAAAAAGCAAAGAGAATCTTGGGAATCATTAAGAAAGGGCTAGAGAATAAGACAGAAAATATCATATTGCTTATGGCCCTGTAATAGTCCGGTACGGGGGCCGGGCCCTCTCAGGGGCCTCCGGGAGCCAGGGCGCCTCACTACACGGCCCCAAATCAGTCCTCGGGTTCTGAAGGTCTCGGGTTCTGCCCCTCAGGCAGGGGCTAAACAAAGGCACACGGTCACTGCGATGCCCCAGCCCTCGGTCAGGGCTGGGCAGCAAACCAGTTCTAAGCTCCAGTTCTTGCAGCCGGAGCTGAGCAAACACCAAGTCAATAAGCCCTAACCCTAGCTCCGGGCGGGGCAGCACACCAGAGTCCAGGGGCTCAGATCCTGTCTGCAGGCTGAGCACCCATACAGTCAATACGCTAAGCCCCGGCCCTCAATCAGGGCGGGGCACCAAACACTTAGTGCTAGGTTTAGGGCTCCGGTCCTTGCCCCAGGGGCGGGGCAGTAGCACTAGTCTCAGAGCTCAGGTCCTTACTTTAGGAGCTGAGCAGTAATAACCAAGTCAGGAAGCCCAGGCCCTTAGTCAGGGCGGGGCAGCAACACAGCAGTTCTAGGCTCAGGTCCTTACAGCAGGGGCTGAGCAGCAATGATAGTTCAGGGCTCAGGTCCTTACAGCAGGGGCTGAGCAGCAATGATAGTTCAGGGCTCAGGTCCTTACAGCAGGGGCTGAGCAGCAATGATAGTCTGTAAGCCCAAGCCCTAGGTCAGGGCGGGGCAGCAACCAATAGTTCAAGGGGCTCAGGTCCTCGGGCAGGAGCTGAGCAACAGCAGGTGCGTGCAGGCTTCTATGCCTGAACGCTGGTGTGAAGGGGAGACTGCCACCCGTAAGTGGGGTGGCAGGGGGGACACAGGCCCACTCACTCCACTGTGTCCCAGCCCGGGGCCCTACCAGCGGCAGTCAGTCTGCTGCTGTGTCGGTGGGGTCCTGACCGAAACACACCGACATCGGCTCTTCCTCTGTCGTAGCCAGACTGGGGTCAGCTACCCCCGGGCTACTTCCCGTCTCCCCCTCCATGGGTACCTGCTCATCGCGGGGCTCGGCAGCGGGGTCCCACACCATGGGCTCCTCGGCGTGCTGAGGGCTGTCTAGGTCGGGCCGCTCCTCCGGACTCGGGTCAAGGGGCCGCTCGGGCCGCTCCTCGGGGTACCGGGCTCGGGGCAGGCTCGGCCAGTCCACCTCGGGGTACCTGGCTCGAGGGAGGCTCGGGCAGTCCACGTCCGGATACCTGGCTCGAGGGAGGCTCGGTCCGTCTGTGTCCGGGTACCTGGCTTGAGGGAGGCTCGGTCCGTCTGTGTCAGGGTACCTGGCTCGGGGCAGGCTCGGTCCGGCAGGAGCCCGAGTAGGAGCCTCTGTTCTCTCCGGCCGCTGGGCTCCAACTGAGCGCTGGGGCCGGGCTTTTATACTTCCTGTCCCGCCCCTTGGCTTCCGGGGGGCGGGAACAGGTGGCGGCAGCTCCGCCCACTGGGGTGGCTGCTCTGGTTCCTCTCTCTCAGGGGCCGCCGGGAGCCAGGCCGCCTCACTACAGGCCCCCCACATGCATTGGCCTCCCCTCAGGCAGGGGACTTATAGGCCCTTCTGCCAGTTGGCGTTGGCAGCAGCAAGGGCTGGGTTCAGTGTCTAGGGGAGGAGAGCAGCAGAGAGGGAGGAGGAGAAAGAGTCCTGAGAGGGAAGCAATGAGAGCAGAGTGCAAACCAACCAGCTTAGGGTCTCACAGGAGTCCTGAAATAACAGTAGCTCCAGGTCCCATCAGGGCTGCCCGGGGTGGGGGTAAGTGGGGCAATTTGCCCTGGGCCCTGCAGGGGCCCCCACAAGAGTTTTTCAGGGCTCCTGGAGTGGGGTCCTTCACTAACTCCGGGGGCTCCAGAAAACTCTCGTGGCGCCCAGACCCCCAGAAATTCTTCTGCTCCAGGTCTTCGGTGGCAATTCAGCAGCGGGGAGTCCTTCCGCTCCGGGACCCGCCACCGAAGTGCCCCAAAGTAATTTTATTTGAATTTCCTGAATCGAGGTCATACATTCAATGTTATGTCCCCACTAAAGCACGTGAATTCGGGGAAGTGCGTCCACAGTACCGAGGCTAGCATGGAGTGGCGGAGCATTGCACTGTGGTAGCTATCCCAGGGTTGGGGCAAAAATATTCTCGCAGATGTTTCTGGGTGTGTGCCGTCACTTGCTCCTCCCTCCGTGAAAGCTACGGCAGACGTCATGCTGCCAGCAGACGGTGCAGCACGGTGCACCACCTGTCTCCTGGTATGTTGAATCCACTTTGAATGTCCTCTCCTCTTTCTATCGACTCTTTCAACTAACCATTTCGCACCATTTCTCGGCCATCGTGAACAGAGCCGCACAGCTTCCGCCGCAAACTCTGCAGGTCCAAATAAAGTCTATGGAGTACATCCATAGCTGGGATGGGTCATTCAGTCCTTTGTATAGAGCTTCAGTTTGTAGCAAAGTCCCTCCAGCGGTATCTGCCTTCTCTCAATGGGTCGATTGTATAGCTGATGGTCCTGACACCAACTTGTCTGGCTGGAGTGTTCCCCGGAAGCAGAGCACAAGTTTGAAATACCGGCAGCATAGAGCCAATATTCATAACCTCAACTATAAAAATGATACACATCTAGAGATAGCATAATTCTAATCAGAACCTCTCCACAGACCCCTTACACGACAACCTTTCTACAACATTGGCTGCAAATATAGAATAGTGGTTGCAACGGTGATCTATACAGTTACAGATTATGTCAATAACATCACAGGAGGTGACATGGCATCAGTGAGACTAATATTGGAATAGCCTCCAGTTTTGGTGTCCTCATTTGAAAAAGATGTTGTGAAATTGGAGCTGGGTCAGCAAAGAGCCACCAAATGTTCTGAGGGCTGGAGAAAAATGCCTTCTCGTGAGCTATTGAAAGAGCTCAACGTGTTTAGCTTATCAAAAGAAGATTGGCAGGTGACTTCACTGAAGTCTTGAAGTGTCTTAATGGAGAGAAAAGATTGGGTATTAAAGGTCTCTTTAATCGAGCAGAGAAAGGCATAACAAGACCCAATGGCTGGAAGGTGGAAAGACGTATTACATATTACATATTATAACTGAGGCACAAATATTCAACAGCGAGGATAATTCACCACAGGAACAAGCTACCAAGGAAAGTGGTGGATTCTCCATCTCCTGATGTCATTTAATGAAAACTAGATGCCTTTCTGGAATGTGTTTGCCCCAAAAGTAGCTATTGTGTCATACAGGAGGCCTGTGATATGCAGGGGGTCAGATTAGATGCTCTAATGGTCTCTTCTGGCCATAAAGTCGACTAATTTCTGAAAAACTGAGTGTAGCATTGGGAGCAGCGTCTGATGTTTTCCTGTCTAGCCGGTTTGCTTCCTAGAACGAACGCTCCTTGAGTGGGGTGATCCACAGGGACTAGTTCAAACCTCCCAAGTGCCTGGGCAGAGGCAGGACATTAGCACAGCAAGGGAGGGGTGTGGCAGTGACATCACAAAGGCTTTTTGCAGGACCTCAGACTATTGGTCAAAGGTGGTGGGGAGGTGGACACCTCACAGAGAGATGCTGACATCAGCCAGGCAGGACAGGGGCAAGAGGCCAGGGAAACCTCAGAGACCCCTGTGGCTTTGCTTCAGCAAGTCTCATTCTCCAGGTCTCTCTTTGAGGACTGAGAGAGTATTTGGGTTCACGGACGTGAGCGCCAGGAGGAACCTCTTTCGAGTTTTCGCCTTCCCTTTTAGTGATTTTACTAGAGACCAGCCATCCCTATTTAGAAGGTAAGAGCCTCCTCGAAGGAATGGGTGTCCTTGGGGGTGTCACAGTTCGGATGCCGGTGCCCTCCCAATGTAAGGAAGTTCCCACCACCCTGCTCTGTGTTCGCAGGGCGGGAGAGAGCAGCATCCACGGCAGTGATTTGCTCCTGGCTGCCGGAGCAGAGCAGCAGGCTCAGCTGTCAGAACTTCCCAGAGCGATGAAAGGGGAGGGGCCCATAGCTCTGTAGCAGGAATGCAGGGCAGGCAAGTTCACAGCAGGCATTGTGAGATACTGGCACAGGCCAGTTATGGTGATATAATGAACAGCAGCGTCGACACTGACACTCTGCCACTTTATGTTTGCTGGCAAAAGCTCTAGGCTTCTCATTGAAGTGATTTTATTTTGTCACCAAAACAGGGCAGTTTTGTTGCCAGAGGTGGCATTGCAGTGTGTGCACCAGCCACAAGCTGCCGACCGAGGGAGCATAGTGTGTTTTTCACACACCTGAGCAATATAATTCTGCTGAAATAACTTTGTAGTGCAGACCTGGCCAAAGATTCACACACACAGAGAGCTTGCAAGGAAAATGTCACCTGCTCCTCTGCTTTGCAGAATCCAAACACAAGCAAAGCTTGTCAGGCCCAGGTGGAGATGTAAGGAGTCAGGTGTGAACAGACACTGTACCTTAGTCACAGGCAGGCACCATGGTTTAGCTGGTTAACGTAACTGTTTTGTAAACAGGAGATGCTGGGTTCAACTCCCAGTGGTGCCTTGTTGAGATGCTTTTAGAGCACCTGGTACTGGCTACTGTCAGAAGACAAAATACAGAGCTAGATGGACCTTTGGTCTAGCCCAGTGTGGATTTTCTTATGGTTTAAATTACACTCACAGGTATTGATAATAGAGTTACTGAAAGTTTGGGAGTTAAGAGCTGATAAGTCAGTGGTCCAAGCCCCTCACGGATGACCCCCTCCCTCTGGGACAGGGGCAGGTCTGAGCTCTCGCACCAAATGCTCATTGTGGTTGCCAGAATCTGTGGGCAGCTCATTTAGTTTACACCCAGGGTTGAGTCCTTGATTCACACAACAAGGATAACAACCCTTTGTTTCTCCTGCCCCAATAACAAGGAGACTGGGACTCCAACACCAGCCAAAAGTGATCATTTTGGCAAGCAACCCAACCTATTTCCAATATACTGTAAAATCCACATGCAGACTCATACACGAAACCTTGCAAGAAAATCTTCCTGAGGGGGTCTGAAGCACCTGCTGCTGTGGGTTGGGATTGAGGGGCACTGGGAATAGGAGGGGGCTGTGGATTGGGACAGAGGAGAAGGGTGAAGAGGAGCAGGCTCTGGTTGGGAGTGAGAAGCGGTGAGCATAGGAGGGACTGAGGGTTGGGTCTGAGGGGCACTGGGAGTAGAGGGGAGATGGGCTTGGGCTGAAGAGCATCCTCATTTGAGGATCCAGCAGGAGAGGGGAAGGCACAGGGGATTCTAATTCCTTAGGGGTGTGTGTGTGTGCAGGGAAGGAACATGCTCTATTCCCAGAGGCCTTTATTCCTCCAGCCTGTGAGGACAAAGAGGATGTCAAGGAGTTGCTCCTTCAATCCCCCCTCCACAAGGCCCTTCTTAGGAAAGGCAAAATCCTGAAGAGAAAGAGTAACACCAAAGAAGGTGCCTGAAAGTCAGATTTTTACAACCACAGTGAGCAGTTTATCACCTGACCAGGGACTTGAACCCTGGACCCTCAGATTAAGAGTCTGATGCTTTGCCAACTGAACTAGCCAGGCTCACACAGGAAAAGTGCAAATTGGTGCAGAGGTGAAGCTAGTCAAGAAAAAGCAAGTGGGAAACAATAGGGGAAACCTGCTGCTCTCTCTCTCTTCCCAGCCCTGGCCTGGCTGGGTATTAGTGCTGGTTAAAAAGAGGGGAAAATATCGGCATCTACCAGCCTTTCATAGCTGTACAAGACTCAGGCACAATACAGAGGTGCCCATCTGTAAGTGCCAAATGGTTGGATTGGCTAATGCAACATGTAGATGTCCAGGGCACACTGGGATATCGAGCCAAGTGTCCATCACCATCATCATTTCAAAGGGATACTGATAATGATGGGAAGGTTCACAATTGACTCTGTAGTTGCATACAAAGGTGCACGTTTGGCAATTACATTGGGAAATTCTGGCTCCTTCTCAGGCTCAGGTTGGCCACCCTGGTCTAGATGTAGAAGTTACAACATTTAAACTTGAAAGAGGGGCCAATTTCCCCATCATTTCACACCTTTACATCCAAACATGATGACTTTCTGAATGAACCCTCCTCGTTCAGCCAAAAGATCTTGGGCTGGGTGTAGGAGTCACTGGGTAAAATTCTCTGGACTCTGTTCTGAATCAGGTCAGAGCAGAGGTACCTAGTGATCTAGTCTGCCTATAAAATCTATATATCAACACCAAATATGGTGTGAAATTAATCCTCAGAAACGGCTGTTCCTCACCCAGACTCCAGCAAAGGGCACTCCAAGGAAGGGGGCTGTTGAGGAAGGAAAGATGAAAGATGTCCTCTCCCTGGAGGAACTGGGCTCTGCGCTTTGGACAGAAAGGAGGGGAAGGAAATGGCTACATGACAGCAGCAGAACCTAAGAAATAAAACACAACAGGCTTCTGAGCACGTTGCTTCCGAACGGTGAATGAACCTGACTCCCGTACCATGAAAAGCCAAAAAGCCGTTTCTTTCTATGCCCGGGAGAAAAGAGTTCCAATCATTCCTGCCCGTTTACTTTTGAATTATTTTACATTATAAAGAAAATTGTAACAAAATTAGTCTGAACTTGAGCTGCCTGTTATTAAAAGCTGGTTCCCAATTCAGTTCCAACTGCTCTGCTAGAAACACCCCCAGGTCCCTGCTCACCCCAGGAAGAGGAAAAATCGAAACCCCCACTGGGCACTGCCCTTGGCTCCAGGCTGCTGTCCCGGGGAGCGGGTGGGGACTGATTGTTTCCTGCTGAGGAGGGAGCCAGTAGAGGCCTCTGGTGCTCTGCTCCTAGCGTCTGCCCGGCCCAGGCTGTCCTCTGCCTCAGCTGCTGCTCCCGGCCTGCTCTAGAGTCAAACACGCAGGGCCCCCAGGGGAACAGAGGCTGGGACAGGGCAGCAGCCTGGGCTGGGCTGGGAAGATGCTGGGAGTTCTCGTTCCCTGAGAACTGGCCTGGCTCCCTTCTCAACAGCAAACAAATCAATTCCACGTCCCCTCCCCAGAAAAACCAGCCTGGAGCCAAGGGCAGCAGGGGACGATTCCCTCCAGTTCCCACCGAGGCAGGAGAGAACCCAGGGTGTTTCTAGCAGAGTTTATGGAACTGACGTGGGGAAACCAGCCTTTAACAACAGGCAGTTCCAGTTTAAGCTCAGTGGTTTTAACAATTTCTACAACATTAAATAACCCTTCAGTCCTAGTGTCACCATCCATAAAATTGCTTCAGCCTTATAGGTTCCCAAGTGCACAACTAAACATCTCTTCAAACACAAGGGAGTGGAGATCAGTCAGTGTTCAGAGTCATCCCACAGAAAAGAACCATGTTGTGGTACATACTGGCCCCATCATGTGGCCATCGCCTTTCCCTCCTCTCTGTTAAAAGTTTTAGTATTTTGCACAGAAACTTTCTTCCCTCAGGAGAGACCTGGGAACCAGGGCTGCCAGCCACACAAACACTTTTAGGAGGAGTCATAACCTGTCAAAAAATGATCTCCCTTCTTCAGTTCAGTG
Organism: Mauremys mutica; assembly: GCF_020497125.1. Classification (NCBI taxonomy): domain Eukaryota; kingdom Metazoa; phylum Chordata; order Testudines; family Geoemydidae; genus Mauremys; species Mauremys mutica. Next base: position 90,984 of record NW_025423298.1, read on the forward strand.
ACAGCCTGAAATGCTACTTATCCTAGCAGACCTGGAGGATTGAAAGCAGCTACGTCAAACCCCTGTGTAGCTAGCAGGAATGAACACAAACACTCCCTCGTATCTGAAGTGATGTGTAGTTTTACCCTTGGTAAACTACAAGACTAAAGGGAAAGGCAGTGGTGGTGTCAGATGTAAAGAGTGAAACATAAAACAATCATCATAGTTATACCTATAGTGACTGCAAAAATCTTTCTATATTCTTCTTAATAACATCAGTGTATTATTTTCTCTGGTATCTAGACATTGACTAGACCTTGACCAAGAAATTTGGCTCTTGATAAAATAATCACCTACCCCTTGTTAAAGTAATGGACATGACACCCACTCGGGTGTCTCCATGCAGGTTCAAGTACTAACAACAGGAAAATACACTGGATTACTCCTGCCCCAATAACAAAGAGACTGGGAATCCCACAGCAGCTGAAATCACCGTTTGGACAAGCACTCCCATCATGCAATCCGGGGTGGGTGTAACCATGCCAAATGATATCAGCCCCAAAAGGCCTTGACAACAGATCACCAACAGATGGCGGGGTAGAGTTCATACTGACCCTGCTTCAAGTAGATTGTGGCAAAGATTAAAAAACACTGGACGTCAAAACTCACCAAACGCGGGTCAATCCATCCTCATCGTCGTAACCGCTCGTTATACTCCACTCCTGAACGTAGCCCTCACATGGACAACATACCCTCCTAACTCAGTGTCTGTACGTTAACCTTTTACCCCCAGTCCGGGCTATTGCAGATTATGTATTTCTTACGCCACCCGATCTAAAACCGAACTTCGCACCCCTTGGGTAAGCTGTACGTTGTTCCCTGAGCACCAGAAACTTCTACGCCTAAACTATGTACCGTACACTTTTTTTTTTCTTGGAATGTCATCTTAATAAAATGTTGACATTGGTTCGAGATCCCGGCTCCTGTTCCTTTGCAAGGCGTGTGCGTTTGCTCTGGGTTTTAGTCTGCTAATACAGGGGGGGGATTGAGCCAGACGCGCTTGCTTGCTGCAGACACAGATCCAAGGCTGAACCTCGTACCCCACAAGCTGAAGGCTTAACTGAAAACAGTTTAAGAAGTGCTCCCGTCTCCGGGACTCAGCCACCCAGCTCCCAATGGGGTCCAAACCCCAAACAGATCCCTTTTACCCTGTAGAAGCTGTAAAATTCTGTGACCAGGGCAGCTGCCTAGCAGCCTGTGCATCTGCCTGCCAGTGCGAGAGCGCGTGAGGCACTAATCCGGATAGCGGCAGCTGGGTGGCAGGGGGAGGGCCTAAAGAACCAGCAGAGTGGTGCAGCAGGAGCATGCTGGGCCCATAACCCCAAGGTTGATAGATCAAAACCATCCTCTGCTATATGTGCACTTATTTCTTTACCCTCTGGGCCTTCAAGTGAGCCAGTGACCAGCAGAGCACCAAGAGCCTAGGCCATGAGGCAAGAGGTGGCTGAGGTGAAGCGGCAGCCTGCCAGGGAGCTCCCTGGTGCACCTCTGGCTGCCTGGGCTGAAGGCAAGAGGCAGGCCTGGGCGTGGCGAGGGCCTCCTGTCCTGGAATGAGGCTGCAGTGCTTCCTGGTCCCCTTTTCCCACCCACACCAGCAGGCAGCTGCTGCGGGAGAACACGAGGGAGGCTCTGGGGGCGCTAGGCAGCGCTGTGTGTGTGGCTGTCAGGGGAAAGAGCCGAGGCTCCCGACTCAACCTGCCATTGACTCGCGTGGCTCTGCGCGCTGTCAGCCGGGGCGGGGCGGGCCAGGCTGCGGACATGACTCAGGCTTGGGCCGCATGGCCGCGCTTTCCTGACGAGGCATGAGGCAGGCCAAGAGCTTTGCACAGCGTACAGGGAAGTGGGAGGGAGGCGTCTTTGAGCTGGCCTGTCTCGTCCATTTCTCTCTCACCCTGCAGGGCTTCCTGCCAGTGCCAGAGCTCACCAGGCACTAGCCTGGAGCCAGGGCCGCTAGGCACTGCTGAAGAAAAGCCAGCAGAGGGACACAGTGGAAGCATCCTGTGCCCATAACACAGAGGTCGATTAATCAAAACCCTCTTCTGCCAGCACCGGGCCTTCTGCTTCCTTCACTGGGCCTGCAAGCGAGGGGGCGGCTGGCACAGCACCAAGAGTCTGACCTGTGTGTCAGGAGGCGGCTGACGCCCGCAGCCTGCTGGGGAGCTCCCAGAAGTTATTAATGGACAGAGACTCCTCAATGCCCTTAGTAACAAGGGTTTGGGGGTCACCGAGGCCAGTAAGGGGGTCACTATGTCGGCCCTATATCCCTGGGTGTCAGGTCACTGTGCAGCTTTGATCTAGAGCTCGGATCCCAACAACCAACCAGCAGCCCACAGCCTCCCCCTGGGTCTGCCCCACCTGGTTACTCCTTACAGGCCGACCTTACCCCCCTTCCAGCCCCGGATTCGCCCCCTAATCATCCTACTGCCACTCAGAGCCACAGCCGTGGAGGTGCTGAAGGAGGGAGGGGTGACTCCAGGGTGGGGTTCTTCTCTAAAGATGGCTGGCAGAAAGGTGGTGCTCAGCTCTGTCAGCCACCTGCCCAGTTGCCTCACTGCCAGGGGATGCAGACGTTTCTGTAAGGCGATTAAATGGGGTATTTGGCTTCGGAGTGAATGTGAGGAATGTGCAGTCCTAAGAGGGAATTTCCATCCTTCTTTCCCGGGCCCCAGTGGCCTAATGGATAAGGCATTGGCTTCTTAAGTCAAGGATTGTGGGTTCAAGGCTCATCTGGGGTGAAAAGTTCCATTCTTCTTGTATATTGCAAAGAAACCTTGGTCTTATTTTCACCAAGGAAGCTGGGAGATGTTTCAACACAAAGTACTGCAGCTTGGGAACAATCCCCCAGAAATGGCATCTTCCACTCCACAAATGCTTTCTAAACCCATCAGCAGCAAACAGTTCATACTAGTGTTTGTCTGAGAATAGAAGGAAGGGGAGTGTTTACTCCAAAACATCCATGAGTGAAACAGACAGAAAGAGCAAGGCCGTCCTGGAAGAGAATGGATCTGTCTGGAGACGAAGAAGAACCTGAGAATGAGCAACGGTGTGAAAAGAAGAGGTTCAAATGTTAGATGTTAGCTAGTGTTAGGGGGCTTATCCCTTCACCCTCCCATTCCCTGGTCCTTCTCGTGTAAACAGAGAGCAGCAATACCCAAAGTCCAAAGGTGCAAACAATTAGATGTTTATTGGGTTGAACTTCCAGCAAGCAACGATTACAGTTTCCTTCCTCAGTGTCCCAGTCCCAGCTCTGACACCACAGAGCCTTGCCTGTGTCCCTGTTCCCATTCCCCTCCTTAGCAAAACATGATGCCAATTCCCCCCCCCTTACATCCTGACTGACTGCAGACTATATAGTAAAACTTGAGTTCTGCTTAGCTAGACCTAACCACTCATTTTACTGAAATGTAACTAACCAACCCTAACACCATTATCTAACCAGTTATGTCCCACCACCTTAATTGGGTTACACCCAACAAAATTAATTCTACAGCTGACAGAAACAATCACAGACCCAGACAGCGATTATACAGACAAACAATAGGGAAGTGGGGACTACAGTGATAGAACAACACAGAAATGAGGGTGTCACAGCCCTGCTATTGATAGGTGAGTTCTTGCCAGACAGGACGCTACCAAACTCAGTTTTCTTTAACCATCTTTACCTGGTGGTGCTGGGCATTGTCAGGACAGGACTGTATTCCCAACAGCCCAGTAGCACCTTATTTCAGTGTGACTGGTGAGGACGTGACCGTTCGCTTCCCAGCCTATGGCGGCCCCTGCGGCGTAGCCAAAGAGCAGGGCCTCAGACTGTCCCAGTAAGAGAAGCCCTTACACCGGCAAACAGTGATTGTGATTCTGTTTTCCCTACCTCTGTGACTAGCTACATGAGAATCATCTACCTCCATTGTTAATGTCTAGGCCTTTCCAGACAGGCGTGAAAATCCACATCCTAACAGCTGGCCCTGGGCTCCCCTTTGCCAGCTGCCTGCCATCTCCCCGCTGTTCACGCTGGCAAAGCCCCGAGCCAGCCCTGTGTGCCCTGCCTTCCCCTGCAAGCGCTCGCCCTCCGCGCCATGGGGAGCTGGGGCCATTGCGGGGTTTGCTGCTTTGTGCTCATGGAAGGAGCCTGTCACATCCCTGGACATGGATCCGTTTGGTGTCCCAGCGGCTCATCTTCCCACGGGGCGCCCTGGGTGCAAGGACTGTGGGCAGCACGAGGCTTCTTCTGTATATCTCTGGAGTAGCCTCTAGCCACCCTCCCCCCTTCCTGCACACAGCCCCTAGGTACTCCCTGCCTGCTCCCTGACCTACAATCCTGCCTACAAACAGCCCCTAGCTACCCTCCTCCTGGCACCCTGAGCTCCATCCTGCCTGCACACAGCCCCTAGGTACTCCCTGCCTGCTCCCTGACCTACAATCCTGCCTGCAAACAGCCCCTAGCTACCCTCCTCCCGGCACCCTGAGCTCCCCCCTGCCTGCACACAGCCCCTAGGTACTCCCTGCCTGCTCCCTGACCTACAATCCTGCCTGCAAACAGCCCCTAGCTACCCTCCTCCCAGCACCCTGAGCTCCGTCCTGCCTACAAACAGCCCCTAACTACCCCCTGCCTGCACCCTGACCTACCCCTGCTTGCACACAGCCCCTAGCTCATGCCTGTATCAACCTAGGGGTCTCGGAGAAGCGTAATTGACAGGTGCTCCAGTGGCGCAATTGGTTAGCACACAGTACTTTTAGGGCAGTGCTGAGAGGAACTCTGCTGAGGTTGTGAGTTCAAGCCTCATCTGGAGCACTGGTTTTCATTAACCAAGTGGTGTCACCCCCTCATTTGGCCCTGTGGAATGTAGAATTCCAGCCCAGGGGACACTGAGGATGAGTCAAAAATGCCCCCTGCACTTATTACCTCCTCTCCCGAGTGCAGGTCAGAATCTACAAACCTTTCTCCCTGCCAGGATCCCTCAAGCAGAGCCTGGAGTCCTGCCCATCCTTGAGCTTGGAGGGAGAGGAGCAAGGAGCCATTGTTAAAGGGCTTTCCCTTCCCCTGCCCACTTCCCTGGCTCTTGTCAGGCAGACAGCAAGCAGCAAAAGACCAGAAGTCGGAAGCACAGACAAAGGGATGTTTACTGGGGTTAGTTTCCAAGCAAGCAGATTCCGAAACCCTTCACACTAGTCGGGCTTATCTCTATACACCGACAGAGTCTGTTCCCCAGTGTCCCCTTCCCAGCTCTGACACCGCAGAGCCTTGCCTGTGTCCCTGTTCCCTATTCCCATCCCCCCTCCATTAGCATGATGCCAATTTCTCCTTCCACTTCCTGTTTGACCCGTTTATATAGTAATATTCTCAGCTAGACCTTAACCAATCATTTTACTGAAATGTGACTAACCAATCGTAACAGAATTCTCTAACCAATTATATCCCACTCCCCTAATTAACTTACACCCAGCAAAATTAATTCAGCAGCCCTGACTGATGCCCACTGGAGATAGGTCTTTGGTCCAGTTGGTTCAATGGACTGGCCACTATAGGTTGGGGTCCCAGAACTTAACAGTCTGGCTAGAGATTCCTGCGGTTTGACCGGATGGTTGTTTCTCGCTGCTTCACCTGATGTCCACAACTTTGGTCCCTGTACCTGCAGCTGCCACCCTCTTCCTCTTGCCCACATGGCACTTGAAGAAAGGAGGGCCAGGGCCAGGCTTCATAGTCAGGCTAGGCAGGAGGGAGGCAGAGTCCCAGGCTGGAGCCCAGCACACCTTTCCTGCTCTGGGCACCTGGAGCAGAGGCGGCTGGTGCTGACAGCGCCAAGGGAAGGTTTAAAAGCCACAGAGCAACCAAGGGCAGGGCAAGAGGAGGGGAGAACCATGCCAATGTGTGGCCAGCAGACAGCCACAGAGACACCCAGCCAGCCTGCTCCCTGCAATGCCAAACACCCACTGAAAGCCACCCACAGGCCAGCTGCTGATGCTCTGTGGCCAACATCAGAAGATGGTAGGAAAGCAGGGCCAACCCCCCCGGTGGGGCCTCTGACCGTTCGTACTCCAGGTGCTCACTTTGGCAGTGGGGAAGGAGATTTTTCCCCAGCTGGCGAGAAGCAGAGAAACAACCAGGCTCCCAAGGCGCTATTTAGCAAACCCCCTCAAGCACAGGGACAGGTGCAAATTTTAACGAGGGAAACTGCTCTACACACTAGCCCGGGCAGCCGCCCATTTTCTTTGGCAAGTCAGGAATGGCAACGGCGAGACTGGAAGTATGTGGGGCTCATGCCCCAGCCTTTGTCACACCCAACCCCCAACTCCTTCCCGGGGCTCTAGCTGAAGCCAGAACATTGGCCTGAGCGGCCAAGAAGTTACAGCCCTGAAGGGAGCAGGACTTTCAGCACAAAGTTAAAACTGCACAAACACAACTGCCTGATCCGAGGTCAGACGCCTTATCCGTTAGGCCACACAGTTATAATGGAAAAGCCTCTCCAAGCCCTTCTGTGTTTCTTGGGTCATCTACTGAGGGGGGCTGAGACTCTCTAGGCACAAGAAGTCGAGTTCCCAGTGAGATGTGAGACTTAATTCTATGGAGCCAGGTGCAGGGCTTTGGCAGGGAGGCTCAGGTATGGGGGACTGGGGTGCAGCAGACAGGCCGGCTGTCTAGGTGGGGAGATTTAGTCTCACTGAGGAGGAGGAGGAATCCTGCTGATAGGCAGTGGCTGTGGAGAAAAGGGCTGTCCAGGCTCCTCAGGTCTTCTTCTTCCAGCTCCTCATCAGGTCCTGCCCGGGGCGGCCGGGGGCCGCGGGGTCCCGATGGCAGCTGGGGGCTCTGGCGTCCGCCCGCCCGCGGCGGCTGGGAGCTGCGGGGCCACCTGCACTGGCCGGGGGCTGCGGCTTCTCCTCACCCCCCCCTCCTCCTCCTCAGTGAGACTAAATCTCCCCACCTAGACAGCTGGTCTGTCCGCTGCACCCCAATCCCTCATGCCTGAGCCTCCCTGCCAAAGTCCTGTACCTGGCTCCAGAGAATTGTCTCGCATCTCGCTGGGAACTCGACTTCTTGTGCCCAGAGAGTCTCGGCCCCCCTCAGTAGAGGACCAGAGAAACACAGTGTCTACCTTTTCCAAATAAGTACTTGGAAAGGTTTTGTTCCTGGGACCACATGGCCTAATGGATAAGTTGTCTGACTTTGGATCAGGCGATTGAGGGTTCAAGTCTCTTCATGGTTGTGTTGGTGTAGTTTTACCTTTGTGCTGCAAGTCCTGCTCCCTTCAGGGCTGGAACCTCTTTTTGGCCGCTCAGGCCAATCCTCTGGCTTCAGCTAGAGCCCCGGGAAGGAGTTGGGGGTTGGGTGTCACAAAGGCTGGGGCATGAGCCCCAGGTGCTTCCAGTCTCACCTTTGCCCTTCCTGACTTGCCAAAGAAAATGTGGAGCAGTTTCCCTCTTCCAAATGTGCGCCTGTCCCTGTGCTGGACGGTACTTGCTAAATAGCACCTTGGGAGCCTGGGTGTTTCTCTGCTTCTCGCCAGCTGGGGAAAAGCCTCTTGGGGTAAAATCTCCTGCCCCACTGCCAAAGTCAGCACCGTGAGTGGGAACGGTCAGAGGCCCCACCAGGGGGGCTGGCCCTGCTTTCCTACCATCTTCTGATGTTGGCCACAAAGCAGCAGCAGCTGGCTGTGGGTGGTTTTCAGTGGGTGTTCGGCATGCCAGGGAGCAGGGAGCAGCCTGGCTGGGTGTCTCTGTGGCTGTCTGCTGGCCACGCATAGGCATGGTTCTCCCCTCCTCTTGCCCTGCCCTTGGTTGCTCTGTGGCTTTTAAGCCGTCCCTTGGAGCTGTCAGCACCAGCCGCCTCTGTCCTAGGTGCCCAGAGGAGGAGAGGTGCTGGGCTCCAGCCTGGGACTCTTCCTCCCTCCTGCCTTTTCCTGACTATGAAACCTGACCCTGACACCCCTTTCTTCAAGCGCCATGTGGGCAAGAGAAAAAGTGTGGTAGAAAGCACAAGGGCCAAACGTGTGGGCATCAAAAATCCCAAACACCCAGTCAAACCATAGCCACTTCTAGACCCCATTCCAACCAAAGACCTGGCTCCAGGGGGTATGAGTCACTCAGCACAAGGTAAACAACTCATTTTCATACAGCTGGAGATAGGAAAGCACTTGGATCTCCAGGGATTTACCACAAGGTCCCACTGAGATTTGAACTCAGATTTCAGCATGCCAACCATTACACCATGGGCCCAGCCTGTGCTAGTTTCCTCTGAACATTGGTGACCCTGTCATAGAATACCAGGGTTGGAAGGGACCTCAGGAGGTATCTAGTCCAACCCCCTACTCAAAGCAGGGCCAATCCACAGACAGATTGTTATCCTAGATCCCTACATGGCCCTCTCAAGGACTGAGCTCACACACCTGGGTTTAGCAGGCCAATACTCAAACCACTGAGCTCTCCCTCCCTCACAGGCCCAGCTTGTGTAAGGGGACTGTTGGCCCTTTACTAAAACTGAGTGGGGTTTTTTGGTTGGCTAGTTCCCAGTCCCAATAGAAGGGGGAAGGGCCAATGGGAAATCAGGACCTGGAGACTGACAGGCCCCTGGGGCGATGGTCACCAACTGGTAGGGAACAAGTGAGAATTTGTTAATGAGTAAAATTCCTGGTGAAAATTGGCAAAGCTGTGGAGAGTTTGAAATGTTCCAGTGAATTTACACATGAAGATACAAACAGAGAGACAAACAGAGAGAAAGAGACCATCACAGACTGCACAGGCCCACACAGACATAAACAAAAACCAAACCCACCCAGCACACAGAGCCATAGACACACAAGGGAAAGCCACACAAAACATAGAACAAATCCACACCAAAAAAATACAGCAAAAGCCCACAACAGGAAAGCACAAAAACCACATACCAGAATACATAGCAAAAAACAATCTGCATGCAAAAGTCATACACCCACACACAAAACTATATGGCATCCACAAAAATCATACAGGACCCACATGCAAATCAACATGACAGACAACAAAAAACCCCCAACATACAGAAAGCCAGGCAGGGTTTGAGTCTCACAGCGAAGAGGGTGAGCCCACAGGTGGTTTGGGGAGCAAAGACTGAGGGGGAGTCGGGGGCAGTGCTCTGGGCTCTGCTCGACCCCTCCTGACACAGGCGGCTGGTGGAGAGCAGAGCCTGGGAGATCTGTGGAATCTGCCCTGCTCTCTGTAAAGCAAGGGGACCTCGGTGTCTTCTGAGCTGCAATTGTATTTTCTGCAGGGCAAAATGATTGGCAGAAGCTATTTGCTTAAAGGAAACTAGTGCTGTAGATGAAGTTTGAACTCACAACCTCAGCATGACTCCTCTCAGCACTGCTCTGTAAGTACTGGACACTAACTCATTGCACCCCTGGACCCTGCTTTCAGGAGCTTGTCTCCATGTTTCATGGATGGATTAGCGGAGGGGGTGGGGGTTGCATTAGCTAAAACAAATCCATATTAAAGGCTGCAGGATGGCAGCAGCAGAGGTGGGGAGCCTCCTTCCATGTGATAGAGCTGGTTCCCCCTTCCGTTGCTGAGGGGAAGGTTGGTGCTTTGAGCCCACCCGGTGCTGGAATGTCTCATGGGTGAGATTAACGGGACTGAAGGGAGGGGAAGTCTTTTCTATCCCTGCCTAGCTCCATTGGCCTCCTGTGGCCCTTTCAGCTCTCTGCTCCCCTGTTGGGGAGATGCAGAGACAATCCCCCATCTGGGTGAGTCACCGAGAGGCTGTGTCCCATGGCGTGTGTGCGGGAGAGGGGGAGGGATGGGATGGGGCTCAAGGGGAGAAGGTTGTGTGTGACAAGGGGGGGAGGGTGTGTTCCTTAGGATAGAAATGATGGAAAACACAGGGGCAGTGACAGTGGAGCCCCGTGTCTGAGTGTTATGACCCTGTGTGGTGCTGCTGTTCACCTTCCCCTCCTATGGGCTCAGCTTTCATTGAATCCAGCATTTTTTCACCTGTCCTCACCACAGAGGTGTCCCACATGCCTCAGCTACCGAGTGTCCCTCCTAGAGATGCCGAGGACTGGAACTGATTTCAGCTGCTGGACAGCTCTGCTAGGTCTTTATTCATTTGCACAGGAAAATGCTGAGTGTTTAAATTCATTTCAAGCCCCCTGCCCCCATTCAGAGAACTCCTGAACATACTGGAGATGGCTCTGGAAATTGATTTTCATTCGAAAAGGTTTTTAAAGGGAATCACTTGGATTGGAACTAGGAACCCATTACCCTGCAGGGAAACATTCACCCACTGAGCTACCCTCACAACAGAGAGTATCCTGTATAGCCCAGAGCAGGGACAGTTTTTAACCTGGGGGTTAGTAAACTTTATCTCTATACAAACACCACAGTTTACAAACTCCCCACCCCCGCTCTGTGTCACCGGAGCACAACAACAACTCTCCTTGGGGCACACACAGCTCCCCAGCTCCCTGCCCGTCAGTCTCTCCAGCGTTGCTCCAATCCCTTAAAGCAGGGTCTCAACCACAATTTACCTTAGGGCCAGGGCCAGTCCTCCAGTCCTCCCAGTGGGCCAATAATGTCACTCATACCGCCCAGAACCCGCCCCCCAAAACTCCGCCCCTCACCTGCCTAAGGCTCTCGGAGGGAGTTTGGGTGGGGGGAGGAGGTCTAGGGTGCAGGCCCTGGGCTGCGGCTGGGGATTGGGGTGCAGGCTCTGGGAGGGAGTTTGGGTGCAGAAGGGGTGAGAGGTTGGGCTCTGGGAGGGAGTTTGGGTTGGGGAGGGGTTCTGGGCTGCAGGCTCTGGGATGGAGTTTGGGTGCTGGTGCAGGCTCTGGGCTGGGGCAGGAGGAAGGGGGAACAGGAGTAAGGGTGGGGTTGAGGGCTGTGGGAGGAAGATTGGGGGTAGGCAGGAGGGGGTGTGTGGGAAGGGGGAGGGGTGCAGGCTCTGGGAGGGGGTTTGGGGACTTGGGGTGTGGAGGGAGGGGGTGCAGGCTCTGGGAGGGAGTTTGGGGGCTGGGGAGTGTGGAGGGAGGGGGTGCAGGCTCTGGGAGAGAGTTTAGGGGTGGGAGGGAGTATGTGAGGAGGAGGTGGGGGTGCAGGCTCAGGAAGGGGGTCAGGAGTGTGGCGCTTACCTGGGGCTCCAAGGCAGGGTGGGCTGCATCACCCCCACAGCGTCCCATTGGCCACAGGGGTGAAAAGGCAGGGGCAGCATGTGGAGGCACCGACCCACCCTGCCCTGTCATGGGGAGGGGCCGGCAGCCACTGGAGCGAGCAGGCAGACGCTGCTCAGCTCCGCTGCACTGCCGGGGCCCCTGGGGGGGAGCGCCTGGGGGCAGCAGGTGGGGCCAAGGGGGTGACCCGGTCCCAAAACTGCTGGAGCCCCACGGGCGAGACCTGGGAACCAGGACTGCCAGCCAGACAAACACCTTTAAGAGGAGGCGTCCCTCTCCCTGTCAAAAACTGATCTTCCTCCTTTAGTTCAGTGACAGCCTGAATTGTTTCTTATCCCGGCAGAGCCAGAGGACTGAAAGCAGCAACATCAAACCCCTGTGTAGCTGCTATCTGAAGAGATGTTCAGCTTTGCCCTTGGTCAACTACAAGGCTAAAGGGAAAGGAGGTGGCGCCAGGTATAAAGAGTGAAACACGACACATCATAGTTATGCCCATGGTGGCTGCAAAATCTTTTTATGCACTTTTTCTTATCAGCAGTGTATTGTTTTCTCTGGAGCCTAGGCCTTGACCAAGAAATTTGTACCTTGATAAAATAATCCACTGCCCCTGGTGAAGGCAATGGACTTGACACCCACTGGGGTGTCCCTACACAGGTACAACTACTAACAACATGGCTGCCTTTTAGCCATAGATTTTAATCAGGACAATGAATTGATACAAACCCCTGTTAAATCATTTCTCAGCCCGAGTCCTTCACCCACATTCCCTAGAGCATTGGGCCACCATGTGGACGTTTCATTTCCGACCTCAGTTTCACACAAAGACAAAATTTCCTTTGCACAGATCCATGAACAGCAAAATCTTCCTGTGTCTCTGGTCTGAGCCAGGGCATTCGATTCCAGTGAACCCTTCTCTCCTGCAATGGCGATGGTCAGACAGAGGAGACGTGGCACCTGCATCCCTGCCAGGGAGATACTGGCGTGGCTCTTTCTTTCTTCTGCTGTTGTTAGTCCATGAAACATCAAGGGTGGAATGCAATGCTGAATTCACGCACCAGCCCCCAGTGCCCCAGAGAAATCCTGCCCCCTGCTATTGGAACGATGTGCTGGAGATTTGAATAGGAAAGGGACTGTCTGAATTGTCAGAGTGGGGAATGAACAACAATCTACAGCAATGTCGTTCACACAAACACACTCTAATCCTGCTCCAACCGGAAGGGAAATGGGCAGGAATTCTCACTGTTCAGCCAAGGACACACTTACGCTAATGCAGCCATGAGTGTGCTGGGGAAGCTGGCCTGAGCAATTTCAAATGACAATTCAGTGAGAACAGAATCATCATGTAATAGAGCACCTGTATATTGAGTAGTTGTGGCCAAGCGCTTAAGGTGACAGTTTAGAAATCCATTGGGGTTTCCCTGCACAGGTTCAAATCCTGACAACTATGCAAGTATTGTGCTGTTATTGTTGCTGTAGTCTTAGTCCCTGGGCATCCACAGTGCAAACTGGAGCCAGATCAAGTTTCACTCCATCTACACTTAAAATGCTGCTGTGGCACTGCTATAGCACTTTGGAGTAGACAGTGACTGGAGGGGTTTTCTCATCCCTGTAATAGCTACATGGACAGAACAATTCTTCCTTTTCTTTAGCACTATCTAACCAGGGCTTAGGTCACCTTAACTCTATGGGTTTGGGGTGCAGGTTTTTCACACCCTGAGAGACGTCGCTCTGTCAGTTCAGTGCCCAGTGTACACCAGCCCTTAGATCCCTCTTGGTATTTCAATGCAGGCACTGACCTGTGAGAGGAAAACATCAGCTCACAAACACAGAGACTGAATTTCCCACATTTAATCTCGCTGCACTTTCCAGAAAGTCACAAAATTCAATTCATTCTTGCTAGGACAGAGAAAAAATAAGTGATACTAAGTTTTTGGCTTGATTAAATAAAATTAAGTGTTTAATTAATATAGTAAAAATCTGTACTGATTCCTCTAACTAACACCATAGCGTGAAATAGGAACAGAGACAAATCTTGTCAGTGACGACTAATTTCACAAATGATCTTCCCATTATTAATTTCCACATTGCCCCTATTGGAGGTCTGGGCATCTCCAGTGTCATTGCTCTGCGTTCACCTTCCCCTAGAATTGTTCTCGGACATTCGACTTCCTCTGCGGCATGGGGCTCGGGTCACTTGCTGGAGGATTCCCTGCACCTTGAGGTCTTTAAGCCACAATTTGAGGACTTCAGTAATTCAGACATAGGTTAGGGGTTTGTTACAGGAGTGGGTGAGTGAGATTCTGTGGCCTGCATTGGGCAGGAGGTCAGACTAGATGATCATAATGGTCCCTTCTGACCTTAAGTCTATGAATCTATGAATCTAGTCCCAAATTTGGAAAACTGTGCAGTTCAGAATGAGAATAGTGAACTCGTCTCCTTCCTGCACCTGCTCTACATTGCTCCACAGCAGCTTCTCCACCTGCAGTCACCCCAGCACTGCAGTGCAGCCGCCCAGGGTTCAGCAGGGGCCCCTGGCAAGGACAGTGGGTGCAGCTAACAGCCCAGTGTGCCTGGCCCTGAGGCAGCTGTAAAAAAGCAACCCACCCCCCCAGAAGTACAGAGACTGAATTCCTTAACTTTAACATCATGACCCCCTGTAGAAAGCCACACGTCAGTTGTATTTTCACAGGGAGATGCAAAAATCAAGTGACCAGTTTTTAAGCTGAGTAAATAAAGTTGAGGAGATAGTTATTAACCTCACAAAAATATACTAAAGATCCCTCAACATAACACCTGAAGGTGAAATATGAACAGAGACAAACCTTGTCAGCAAAGGCTCATTTTCCAAACAATCCTCAAAATGTTACTAATTCCCACCCCTCCTCCACAGGAGCTCTGTGCAATGTAACTGTTCTGCAGGCAGCTTCCCATTAAATGCTGTTGTGGGACATTCCCAGACCTGGAAATGTACGAACGACAGAATTTGAAGCGCAAACCTGGCTCCCCGCACCAGGCGGGATTTGAGTGTTTTGTCCCTGTCACTTAGTGTTTGTCAATAGTACAGACGCCAGGGGCAGGACTCCAGGCTCTGCTTGAGGGATCCTGGCACAGGGTCTGGGAGGGAGAAAGGATTGTAGATTCTGAGCTGTGCTCTGGAGAGGAGGTAATAAGTGAAGGGGGCATTTTTGTGTCCTCCCCTTCTCAGTGTCCCCAGGGCTGGAATTCTACATTCCACAGGGCCAAATAAGGGGGTGATGCCACTTGGTTAATGAAAACCAGTGCTCCAGCTGAGGTTTGAACTCATAACCTCAGCATAGCTCCTCTCAGCACTGCCCTATAAGTACTGTGTGCTAACCAATTGCGCCACTGGAGCACCTGTTAATTAGGATTCTCTGAGACTCCTAGGTTGATACAGGCGACGGGTGACCCCAAAACATTCTCAGTGGAACTGAGAGCAGGTAGCGACAAGTGTTGTACTCGGTGGGGTGGATTCTTCTTAAGGCTTCCAGGCCCCATTTGACCCTTTTGTTCTTCCCTGTGTAATAGCAGAGCTGGTTAAGACTCAATGGAGAGTCTTCCTGCAGACCAACAGAGCTGAAATCACTGAGAACCAGCTCTAAGCATTAGTCCTGCTTTGGGACAGTGTCTCTCATGCAACAAACTGCCCAGTCTGCGCTAGCAGTGAGGCTCCCTCACTAACAGCTGAAATCAGGGAGAGCTGTGTGAAGTGCAGGGCCCCAGGGGGGCCTGAACAGGGGGGAACAACACCCCAGGTGCCCAGAGGAGGAGAGGTGTGTTGGGCTCCCGCCTGGGACTCTGCCTCCCTCCTGCCTAGCCCTGACTATGAAGCCTGGCCCTGGCCCTCCTTCCTTTAAATGCCATGTGGGCAAGAGGAAGAGTGTGGCAGCTGCAGGGACCAAAGTTGTGGGCATCAGGTGAAGCAGCGAGAAACAACCATCCTGTCACCCCACAGGAATCTCTAGCCAGACCGTTAAGTTCTGGGACCACCAACCAATAGCCGCCCATTGTACCAGCCAGACCAGAGACCTATCTCCAGTGGCCATCAGTCACCCAGCAGGAGAGAAAAACCTCACTCTAGTTGACCCTGAAAGAAGGTAGCCAAACACATTGAGCTCCAGGGCTTTGTAGCAAAGCAACATGTCACCACGAGGTCCCACTGAGATTTGAACTCAGATTCCAGGATTCAAAGTCCTGAGTGCTGCCCATTACACCATGGGACCTGCTGCTGTTTCATTTTCTAGACCCCTGTGACTCTTGGCTGGTTTGCACTCTGCACTTATTGCTTCCCACCATCAGCTTCCTCTCGCGGGACTCTCTCTCCTCCTCCAGTGACTGTGGTCCTGCACTACCGGATCCGTGGGTCCTGCCCTGAGTCCCTGCATCCCCCTGCTTTGTCTCCATTCCCTGCAGGCTGCAAAAATGTCAGGGGAGTCTGGTCCTCCCTTCACTCGATGCTCCCGCTCATATCAGCCAACTGCAGCCTCATCTCCTGGAACTCGGGCAGCTGTCGCTTGATCTGATCGTACAGTCACACGCTGACTGGCTCCCCTGCCTGGATGCTCTTGTGGAAATCCCACAGGTGACACTGCAGGACTTTGCACTGTTGGTTTCTTTAATGTTGTGGTGTTTCCATGACTGCTGGAACAAAGCCGCCAACTCCTCCCTCACCGACTCCCACCAATCCCCCTGGTAACCACAGAACCCTCTGATGCTTTCCCATTCTGCCAACACCTCCAGGCCTCGCCCCCCTGCTCCTTTATCTTGCAAGCTTTGGATGTTCAGCTTCCAATATCCTCTGCCCTGGGTCAGGGAATTGCCCACATTGAGCACACGGTGAGAGCTGCGTGATCTGAACAGTCCATTGGCTCCACCTTGCACTGGGCTGTCGACGTGCTCTCCTTCACGTAAATCTGGTCAATGCGACTCCTGGCCTGTCCCCGCAGAAAGGTGTATCCCCTCTGCGGCTGGTGTGAGCTCGGGTCAGAGGAATAGGAGGCTACCGCCCGCCCTCCACTGGTTCCACTGTGGAGAAACACGTTCTCTAAGCCAACCTCACTACAGACCTGCACCAGGTAGTGCTCATCATAGAAGAGTTTCCTCTGACGGTCGGGAAAACAGCACCAGCAGTCCTCAGGCCAGCTGCAACAATTGAAATCCCCCCCAACACCAAACACCGTGCGGTCCAGAGGAAGGGAGTCAGTTCCTTCATAGAACTTTCCTTTCATGCCTTAACTGGGAACTATACACACTCATATAGCCATAACCAGTGCTGCAGAACACAAAGTCCACCAGTAATGCTCTCCCTGGTGGGAGCTCCAGCGCTTTCTGTACTCGCACCATGAATGTGAAGAACAAGACTCCAACCCCATCATTCTTCACTTGCCAGGAGGACCAGAGAAATGGGCCCTTCCACCAATCACCCTCTGCCCATCAAGCTACCCTAGAGTTGTTAACGTGCATTTCCTGAACACCCACCATGTCCAAGTCCAGCAGCTCAAAGGCACTGAACATCAAGCATCTCCTCCTGGGCCCCCAAATCCCTTCCACCTTCCACATGGCCACATTCACAGATGCCAGTTCCAGGGCACTGCCCTTGCTCAGCTGCACAGAGGAGTTTTCCATCCCCTGTTCCTGCCTGTCACTGCCCAGCAGCCCTCTGGCACCATTCCTGAGGGCCACCCTGCCTCACTCTCTTCCTGCCATATTGGGTCCACCAATAACTCATGTAGGGAAGTAAGCTCCTGTCCCTGATTGTTAAAGGTCAGGCCAGCCAACTAGGGGCAGAAAACAAGCCACCACTGTACAAAGAGGGATAAAGGAACCTGCCAAAGCCTGCGATTGATCCAGGAACCTTTAAATCTTCAGTCTAATGCTCTCCCAACTGAGCTACTTTGGCAGCTGCATGGAAGTGTTTTGGCCTGTTGCTTCTCTGCCCGGGAGGTTTTTGCAGCAGTTGCACACAAAAAGGACGTCATTGGGAGCGGCCCATGAAGACAAGACTCGCTTTTCCCTGCCTTGATCAGCTTGACTTGCTGCCTCACCCTGTTCCTGCCCTAGTGCCCGGGTTGACCTGGTGGTGGAAGGGGACTGGGGGCCAGTGGCGCGGGGAGGAGGTTGAGCTGGACCCTGAGCTAGACTAGACCCTGGCAGTGAGAGTCTGGCCACCACTTGCCGCCCACCCTGTTGTCCTGGCTTCCCCCACTGGGCGTCATGTCGGGAGGGAAGTGGGGCTTCTGCCTCCCCTCCCCGATTTTCACACCGCAGAGGAGTGTGAACAGGAGAACGAACGGCTGCTCCACACCCCCACCGGAGGAACCCGACGCCCTTAGCTGCTCCCCTGCTCCCCCCCCCAGCAGTGCTACTGAGTGGAAGTGTCCTGTGCCCATAACACAGAGGTCGATTAATCAAAACCCTCTTCTGCCAGCACCAGGCCTCCTGCTTCTTACACTGGGCCTGCAAGCGAGGGGGCGGCTGGCACAGCGCCAGGAGTCTAACCTGTGAGGCAGGAGGCGGCTGACGCCCGCAGCCTGCTGGGGAGCTCCCAGAAGTTATTAAGGGACAGAGACTCCTCAATGCCCTTAGTAACAAGGGTTTGGGGGTCACCGAGGCCAGTAAGGGGGTCACTGTGTCGGCCCTATAACCCTGGGGTCAGGTCACTGTGCAGCTTTGATCTAGAGCTTGGATCCCAACAACCAACCAGCAGCCCACAGCCTCCCCCTGGGTCTGCCCCACCTGGTCACTCCTTACAGGCCGACCTTACCCCCCTTCCAGCCCCGGATTCGCCCCCTAATCATCCTACTGCCACTCAGAGCCACAGCCGTGGAGGTGCTGAAGGAGGGAGGGGTGACTCTAGGGTGGGGTTCTTCTCTAACGATGGCTGGCAGAAAGGTGGTGCTCAGCTCTGTCAGCGACCTGCCCAGGTGCCTCACTGCCAGGGGATGCAGACGTTTCTGTAAGGCCATTAAATGGGGTATTTGGCTTCTGAGTGAATGTACAATTATGAGAGGGAATTTCCATCCCACTTTCATACCCAGTTAAGAGATCCAGTGCCTTAATGGATAAGGCATTGGCTTCCTAAACTAAAGAATGTGGGTTTAAGTCCCATCCGGGGTAAAAAACTCCTTTCTTCTTGTATATTGCAAAGAAATCTTGGTGTTATTTTCACCAAGGATGCTGGGAGATGTTGGAACACAAAGTACTGCATCTTGGGAACAATCCCCCAGAAATGGCATCTTCCACTCCACAAATGCTTTCTAAACCCATCAGTAGCAAACACTTAATACTAGTGTTTGTCTGAGAATAGAGGGAAGGGGAGTGTTTACTCCAACACCTCAGTGAGTGAAACAGACAGAAAGAGCAAGGCTGTCCTGAAAGAGAATGGATCTGCCTGGAGACAAAGCAGACCCTGAGAATGAGCAACAGTGTGAAAAGAGGTTCAAATGTGTGTTAGGTGTTAGTTAGATTGGTCTGGCAAATATCAAGAAAATACCAATGCTCGTAGACTGATGCGGACACTGGCTGTTTCTGATCTTTTACTGAGAGTTCATTGAGAAATATTTTCCTTAACTAGGTTATGGAATATTGGGTGGGCTATGAAGGCACCATTCTTCCTGCTTTCGCCCTTGGAGACAACACAGCTACATGGCATGGGGCCAATTCTCACCTTCCAGTCAACTGCTAGAGAAGACAACACAGACAGGGACGGCAGCAGGGCAGCCTGGAGCTCCGCGGAGATGGTGGGACCAGGTCTCATCAATGGGGAGGTGGCCACCCCACCATGCACAAGGCTGAGCCAGCAAGTGTGGTGTGTGCTCCATGGTGCCCCTACTCATTGCACATGGTGGTGGAGGGCAGTTACTGAGTTTGGTTGGTCTGGCAAATTTAGGGCTTTGCTACACTTGCAGATGTAGAGCACTGGGAGTGAAACCAGCCCTCGGAGACCGCAGCAGGGAAACCGCTGCCGTGTGTTCACACTGACAGCTGCAAGCGCACTGGAGTGGCCACATTAGCAGCTCTGGCAATGCCACAGAGAGCAGTGCACTGTGGTAGCTATCCCAGTGTGCAAGTGGCTGCAACATGCTTTTCAAATGGGGGACGGGAGTGGAGTGTGACAGGGAGTGTGTTGTGTGTACGTGGGGGAGCGACAGTGTGTTTGGGGGGCTGAGAGTGTGTCAGCATGCTGTCTTGTGTGTTCGGACAGCAGCAGACCCCCACCTCCCCTCATACACACTCACAACAGCAGCATTCCACACTAATGGTTGCTTTGGCCTTGTCTACACTACAGGACTATTTCGAATCTACTTAAGTCGAATTTGTGGATTCGACCTTATGAAGTCGAATTTGTGTATCCATACTAAATACACAAATTCGAACTTCTGAGTCCACATTCACGGGGCCAGCGTCGACTTTGGAAGGGGTGCACTGTGGGAAGCTATCCCACAGTTCCCGCACTCCCCGCTGCCCATTGGAATGCTGGGTAGAGCTCGCAATGCCTGCTGGGTGAAAAAATGTGTCAAGGGTGGTTTTGGGTAACTGTCATCATTCAACCGTCACTCACAACAGCCCTCCCTCACTGAAAGCGCCGGCGGGAAATCTGATCGCGCCCTTCTCTGGTCAGTTACAGTGCGGACGCCACAGCACTGCGAGCATGGAGCCCGCTGCGATCATCGCTGCACTTATGGCCGTTGTCAACTCCTCGCACCTTATCGTCCACCTCTTCCACAGCCAGCTGATGAGAAATCAGGCGAGGAGGCTCCGGCAGTGCGGTGAGGAGAGTGGCGCAGGCCTCTCACAAAGCAGGGTACGCCGCACCGTGGAGATCATGGTGGCAATGGGTCAAGTTCATGGTGTGGAATGGCGATTCTGGGCCCGGGAAACAAGCACGGAGTGGTGGGACCGCATAGTGCTGCAGGTCTGGGACGAATTACAGTGGCTGCGAAACTTCAGGATGCGTAAGCGTACTTTCCTTGAACTGTGTGACTTGCTGTCCCCTGCCCTGAAGCGCCAGGACATCCGGATGCGAGCAGCCCTGACTGTGCAGAAGCGAGTGGCCATAGCCCTCTGGAAACTTGCCACGCCAGACAGCTACCGGTCAGTAGCGAACCACTTTGGCGTGGGCAAATCTACCGTGGGGGTTGCTGTGATTCAAGTAGCCCACGCAATCGTTGAGCAACTACTCTCAAAGGTAGTGAACCTGGGAAACGTTCAGGTCATCATAGATGGCTTCGCCGCGATGGGATTCCCAAACTGCGGTGGGGCTATAGATGGGACTCACATCCCTATCCTGGCACCAGCCCACCAGGCCAGCGAGTACATTAACCAAAAGGGCTACTTTTCCATGGTGCTGCAAGGACTGGTGGACCATAGGGGACGTTTTACCAACATCAACGTCGGGTGGGCAGGCAAGGTTCATGACGCGCGTGTGTTCAGGAGCTCTGGTCTCTTTAGACGCCTCCAGGCAGGAACTTTCTTCCCGGACCACAGAATAACGGTTGGGGATGTGCAGATGCCTACAGTGATCCTCGGGGACCCAGCCTACCCGCTAATGCCCTGGCTCATGAAGCCCTATACAGGCGCCCTGGACAGAGAGAAGGAACTCTTCAACTACCGGCTGAGCAAGTGCAGAATGGTGGTGGAGTGTGCTTTCGGACGTCTCAAGGGGAGATGGCGGAGCTTACTCACTCGCTCGGACATCAGTGAAAAGAATATCCCCGTAGTTATTGCTGCTTGCTGTGTGCTCCACAATCTCTGTGAGAGCAAGGGCGAGACCTTTTTGGCTGCTTGGGAGGTTGAGGCAAATCGCCTGGCTGCTGTTTACGATCAGCCAGACACCCGTGCTGAGAGAATATCCCAGCGGGAAGCGATATGCATCAGGGAGGCTTTGAAAGCGAGTTTCCTCGCAGAGCAGGGTAACCTGTGACTGTCCACTTGATTTTAAGAGAGCCTGATCATAAACCAAGTTTCCCCCACTTCCGAAGGACGTTTTAAAACTAAGGACATGTTTTAGTAATTAATAATAAATCTTTCGTTGACTTTGCATTTCTGTTTCCTGGTTGAAACATGGAAGCATTCTGTGCTGGGTAAGGTGTGCACTGATGGGTGGGTTTGCAGGAAGGGGCGAGGGGTGCCGTCTTTGGATAGGGGTTAACATGACGGCTGTGGGTTTGGGCGTTGGAAGGGGTGAGGGGTGTGGGGGAAGGGTGAGTATCTGCCCCTGGATGAGGTCTCTTTTTGGGGCTCAGGGCACCGGGGAGGATCGTGACTACGGTCCAAGTGCATGTGAAGGGAAGCCTGCCTTTACATTTGGGGACGGCAGGCACCAGGACCCTGCACAAGCATACACATCAAGGAAAGACCCGGGGCAGCATACACCACACAGACTGTCCCTGGTGCCTAGTGACTGCAGTCTGTGTGTGCCCTGCAGTTGACCCTGCAGCCAAGTCTGTAGCATGGCACTGTGGGCTATGCACTGAAATTACAACTCCCCCCCCCCCACACACAACAACAGAAAGTCTTCTGACACCAGAAACGTGACGGAAACAGTCAGTAACACCAAACCGCTTTTAGTAATGTAGTACACAGTGCGGGGTTTGAACTTGGAGTTGGGACTGGTTGATGCTGTAAGGAAAGAGCTTGTACAAATTTACAGCGCGAGAGTTGTCTCGAACATTATCGGTGTGCTGCGGTGCAGGGACAGTTCTCACGGCCCCTACCGCCCCTCCTTCTTGTAACTTTGGGTGAGGGGGGGACAGGACTTCCTGGCGTTGGAGGGCGGTTGCAGATGCACTGCAGGGGGGCTCTCTCCTCCTGCCTGCGGTCTTGCAGAACATCTACAAGGCGCCGGAGCATGTCCGTTTGCTCCCTCATTAGACCAAGCAGCGTTTGAGTCGCCTGCTGGTCTTCCTGCCGCCACCTATCCTCCCGTTGACACAGGCTCTCCCTCCACTGTCTCTGCTCTGCCGCCTCCGCTCTGGAGCTGGCCATCAGTTCCTGGAACATGTCGTCCCTAGTCTTTTTCTTTCAGCGTCTAATCTGAGCCAGCCTCTGCGAGGGGGATGCCGGGGCAGTCCGGGAAGGAGCCGAAGCTGTGTGATGCGAAAAAGTAGGTGATTTCCTTGAACAAATACATGTTTGCCAACAGTAAACACAGTCTAGTCAGTTTCAGTTAAGAAGACCAAAGAGGGAACCAAGTCTCATGAGATCTCAGAACTAGTCCGAGATTTCGGAATACGCTCTCATTGGCGGCGCCATTGCACTGGATAGCGCACAAGCGAGGAAAGACAGCTGCATCCCTCTTGCACAAAGTCCTGGTAAGCCTTACAGTACAGAGTGCTTATCAGTTAGTGCTTAGCTGTGCTCTCCTGCTGGAGGCAATGTGCAAAGCAGAAAAGATGACCGTTTTGCGGCCCCTCCCGCCAGTGCACGGGAAAGATCACTATGCTTTTCCTCTGTGGCCTCCAACACGTGGCTGTTAAGCGAGGGTCATTCTTATGCAAAGTAAAAGTCTGTTAAGCGAGGGTCATTCTTATGCAAAGTAAAAGTCTGTTAAGCGAGGGTCATTCTTATGCAAAGTAAAAGTCTACCATTCACAATAGTAACAGTACACTAATTCCACTAATTAGATGCAGCACTTCCACAACGACATCACCCTGAGGCGTGTCAGGCGGACTGAGAGAGAGCGGATGCTAACAGAAGCCCTGCACAGACCAGGACCATACGCTGCCATGCTCGTCGAGGCGATGGTCCCCCTTTACCTGAGGATGGCCTGGCGCGGAAGAGTGTGCTTCAACGGAGCACCCAACAAGGCACCTCTACCAAGGAACCTCCTGCTGAGGCTTTTCCAGCTGCTCTCTGAGAGCTTTTTTGAACTGTCCCCAGAGGACTATTGCTCCATTCCTGTATGTGTAGACCTGCTGTTTGTATAGCTCCTATATGTGTAGACCTGCTGTTTGTATAGTTTCATATTTAAAAATTTTTGTATAGTATAGTATAGTATAATTTTTGTATAGTATTTCTATTTTTTCTATTTTTTATATAGTATTTCTATTTTTGATATATATCCCTGTTTCTTAAAAAAATAAATGTTTCCCTGTTTGTAGCACTTACCGCCTGATCCTTCCCCTGATTCCGAGTCCGGGTTAACGGGCGGGGATGGTTGGTAGGGGATCTCTGTGAGGGTGATGAAGAGATCCTGGCTGTCAGGGAAAGCGGGAGTGGGTTCGATGTCGCCTGCGCCGTCCTCAAAAGACCCTTCCTCATCTTCCCCATCGGCGAACAGGCAGGAGGAACTGTCCCGGTACACTATTCCGTCCTCGGAGTCCACCGTCACTGCTGGGGCACTGGTGGCAGACCCACCTAGAATGGCATGCAGTGCCTCGTAGAAGCGGCATGTCTGGGGCTGGGCTCCGGAGCGTCCGTTTGCCGCTCTGACTTTTTGATACCCTTGTCTTAGGTCCTTGACTTTCACGCGGCACTGCATCACATCCCGGCTGTATCCTTTCTCTTTCATGGCTTTAGAGACCTTCTCGAAGGTCTTCGCGTTCCGCTTGTTGGAGCGCAGCTCCGAGAGCACAGACTCCTCGCCCCACACAGCGATCAGATCCTGGACTTCCCGGTCACTCCATGCTGGGGACCTCTTTCTATTCTGGGATTGCCCGGACTCCTCTGCTGGAGAGCTCTGCATCGTTGCAGGTGCTGCGGAGCTCGCCCTGATGTGCAACCAGAACGTCAGATTCAAACCGCCCAGACAGGAAAATGAATTCAAATTTTTGCGGGTCATTTCCTGTGTGGCTGGCCAGAGAATCCAAGCTCGGACTGCTGTCCAGAGCGTCAACAGAGTGGTGCACTGTGGGATAGCTCCCGGAGCTGCTAAGTTCGATTAGCATCCACACCTAGCCTAATTCGAGCTAGCCATGTCGAATTTAGCGTTACTCCACCTGCCGGGGTGGAGTACCAAATTCGAACTAAAGAGCCCTCTAGTTCGAATTAAATGGCTTCCTGGTGTGGACGGTTGAGTGGTTAGTTCGAATTAACGCTGATAAATTCGAATTAAAGTCCTAGTGTAGACCAGGCCTTTGTCCCGGAGTAGATAAGCAGCCCGCTGTCAGAAACGGAGCTTTGAAAGGGGATATCCGCATGCCTGCAGCCGATTTCAAAACAATGACCAGAGTGGGCACTTGACTTCAGGGGATTATGGGATGTTTCCTGAGGCCAATCACAGTGCAGTAACACAACACGTCATCCACCCTGATGCCCAGGCATTTCAGCCGAGACACAGCGAATTTTATGCTTCTCATGGAGGTGGATTACCAGGAGAGCTCCAGAGCCCAGGTGCTCCATGTGCCTTGCGAGTGTGGACACCTCAGGAGTTAGGGCACCCGGGGCTGCTTTAATGAGCTCTAACTTCCAATGTAGCCAAGCCCCTAGACCAGGAGTAGGCAATCTATGGCACGCATGAGCTGATTTTCAGTGGCACTCACACTGCCCAGGTCCTGGCCACCAGTGTGGGGGACTCTGCACTTTACTTTAATTTTAAATGAAGCTTCTTAAACATTTTAAAAACCTTATTTACTTTACATACAACAATAGTTTAATTATATATTAGAGACTTATAGAAAGAGACCTTCTAAAAATGTTAAAATGTATGACTGGCACGCAAAACCTTAGATTAGAGTGAATAAATGAAGACTCAGCACATCACTTCTGAAAGGTTGCCGACTCCTGCCCTAGACTATGTCACTTGTGTGACTTACTTGTGCTATTGTAATAAATACAATAGACGTGCAATGGTCAGAAATCGCACCAGCATCGAAATATATTGCAGGGAAACCCTAAGGAAATTAAGAGTTTAAATTATCCTGCACATGTCCCGCATCCCACTATAATGAATCCAACCCACAGGTCACATGGGCAGAAGTATCCGTGTCAGGATGCTACATTCTTAGCACAGTAAATGAAGCTGCAAAATAAATGACGTTTAAATGACCTCACTCTATTTTTTACTATCCTGTGTTAAGAGGCAATAGATACAGATGGACACCAGGCAGGGTCGTTTGGAGGACGAAGCCTTTATGCTTCCATCCCCCACCACTGTCAAGTTTTAGCCAATTAGGACAAGTCAGCAAATAAGAACAACCTCAGGTCTCAGTAACTGCTGCAGGTAGCAAAGTCCTACAGGGAGCAGATTCTGGCACTATAGCTGCCCAGCTCTGCTCCCTGGCTCTTCTCGGGCTCCTGCTCTCTCCTTAGCTCTGCCCCACTCTGGCCCAGGCAGTTCCAGCTCCCACGGAGGATGGGACCCCCTGGCCTGGTGACTCCCTCATTACACTGCCTGGCCTGTCAGTGCGGCTAACTTGGAGCTTTGGCCTCTCCCCATTGCCCCTGGGGACTGTCAGTCTCAGGGTCCTGATTTCCCATTGGCCCTTCCCCCTTCTATTGGGACTGGGAACTAGCCAACCAAAAACCCCAGTAAGTTTTATTAAGGGGTCAACAGTCCCTTACACAAGCCAGCCCCGTGAGGGTCACCGATGTGCAGAGACGGCAGCATGAGCTGGTCCCATGGTGTAACGGGCCACACTCAGGACTCTGAATCTTGCCATCTGAGTTCAAATCTCAGTGGGACCTTGTGTTGGCTTGTGGTAAAGCCCTGGAGCTCCCAGTGCTCAACTTCCCCTGTCTCCAGCTGTGCAAGAGCAAATCTTTCCCCTCCTGCTGGGTGACTCACACCCATTGGAGTCAGGCCTCTGGGTGGGACGGCTGCAGTGGGTCAGGGCTCTAGAACTAGCTACTGACACCTGAGGGTTGGGATTCTCACGGGTTCACCTGATGCCCACAAGTTTGGCACTTGCCAGTGTGCTGTTCCTCTTGCCCACCTGGCGCTTGAAGAAAGCAGGGCCAGGGCCAGGCTTCATAGTCAGGAGGAGGAAGAGTCCCAGGCGGGATCCCAGCACCTCTCCTCCTCTGGGCACTTGGAGCAGAGGTGGCTGGTGCTGACAGCTCCAAGGGAAGGCTTATAAGCCACAGAGCAACCAAGGGCAGGGCAAGAGGAGGGGAGGACCATGCCTATGTGTGGCCAGCAGACAGCCACAAAGATACCTGGCCAGCCTGCTCCCTGGCATGCCAAACCCCCACTGAAGGCCAACAGCCACCCAGCATGCGGGGCGGCTGCTGATGCTCTGTGGCCAGCATCAGAAGATGGTAGGAAAGCAGGGCCAGGCCCCCTGGTGGGGCCTCTTACCATTCGTACTACAGGTGCTCACTTTTGCAGTGGGGCAGGAGATTTTACCGCAAGAGGCTTTTCCCCAGCTGGCGAGAAGCAGAGAAACACCCAGGCTCCCAAGGTGCTATGTAGCAAGTACCCTCCAGCACAGGGACAGGCGCACACTTGGAAGAGGGAAACTGCTCCACACTCTAGCCCGGGCAGCCGCCCATTTTCTTTGGCAAGTCAGGAATGGCAAAGGCAAGACTGGAAGCACCTGGGGCTCATGCCCCAGCCTTTGTGACACCCAACCCCCAACTCCTTCCCGGGACTCTAGCTGAAGCCAGAGCATTGGCCTGAGCGGCCAAGAAGAGGTTCCAGCCCTGAAGGGAGCAGGACTTTCAGCCCAAAGGTAAAACTGCACAAGCACAACCACAAAAGGTCTTCAACTCTCAATCATCTGATCCAAAGTCAGAGGCTTTATCCATTAGGCCACATGGTCACACAAGGAAAAATTCTCCAAGTACTTCTTTAGAGAAGACGGACACTGTGTTTCTCAGACTCGGGTCATCTACTGATAGGGGCCGAGACGCTCTGGGCACAAGAAGTCGAGTCCCCAGCGAGATGTGAGACAATTCTCTGGAGCCAGGTGCAGGGCTTTGGTAGGGAGGCTCAGGCATGGGGGATTGAGGTGCAGCGGATGGATCGGCTGTCTAGGTGTGGAGATTTAGTCGCACTGAGGCACAGGAGGGAGGAGGAATCCTGCTGATGGTCAGTGGCTGTGCAGAAAAAAGGGCGTTGATTCCTCCATCCTAAATGGGCTGGTTGGCTTGACCCTTCTCCCCTCTGCAGAGCATGGTGGGGACTGCAGCTCACCCCTTGTGGGGCAGGAGGGAACAGGTGCAGGGCGCTGGGCTCCAATGTACTTGGAAGGCAGCTCCAGTGCGGTGGGGCAGGGCAGGGCAGGGCCTGTGGTTTACGTTCTGTGTTGCCTGGTGCTGGGCCATTGCACAATCCCCAGCCACGCCGCACAGCGCGCCCCAAGAGGGGACAGGGGGCCAAGCAGATGATCCAGCACGAGGGGGAGAGGATGTGTGGTTTGGGGCAGGAAAAGCCTTGGGCTGCACTGGGGGAGCACAGAGCAGGGGCGACACCCCAGAAACCTGCAGCAAAGGGATGGACAGGTGGGCTGGGTGGATAGAAGAGGCAGCGAGCCTAAAAGGGGAGTGGTGTTGAGTGGTCAGAGCAGGGAGGGGGCTGGGCACCACGACCTCTGGGTTCTATCCCTGGCTCTGGGAGTGGAGGGGGGTCTAGAGGTGAGAGCAGGGGGACTGGGAGCCAGGACTCCTGGGTTCCATAGTAGCTGCTGCTTTTTCCTGTGTCTCCCTCCCTACAGATCCCAGCCCAGCCCCCTAGCAAAATCTGACTGGGGGGGGTTCCCCTGCCACTCCAGACTCGTGATTCGATCCCCTCCCCCCATGGGCTCTGACATCATGGAATCTCCTCCCCCCCCCAGTCAGAAAGTAGGAGCCCCTCCTCGCATGCGGAGGAAGCTAGTGAATTTCTTGGGGGTCTCTGGCAGAAGTGACAGCACCCACCAGACACCCACTCATGGTTGCAAGGAGACCCTCCTGCACAGCCCCCTGCTACGAGGGGCCAGGGGCACCCAGCCAGGGTCAGGAGGTGAGATGGGGGCGCAGTGGCAGGAAGGGGGCAGAGCTGGGGGTGGTGCCAGGTCTGGTGCTGGCTACATGGGGAAAAACCACACTGCTCCCCCGCAACACACACACACACACACACACACACACACACACACATCCCTCGCTCCTGGTGTTGGGAGGGGAACAGGTGAAAGGACAAAAGAAGCAAGAGACAAAGAGAAAGGAGGGAGGGATGGATGGAGGAAAAGGTGAAACAAAAAGGACAAACCCTAATGTCCCCAGTGATTCTAAGGGACAAAATCCCAGGTGCAGAATAAAATTCTGCCTCCTTAAGCTCGTGGTTTCCATGCCTAGAATTCAACGGTCACCAGATGGATCAGACTGAACAGGTTTCACACCTTGAGGAGGCTCTTACCTTCTAAACAGGGACGGCTGTTTTCTAGTAAAATCAGGAAAAGGGGAGGAGAAAACTCAAAAGAGGTTCCTCCTGGCGCTCACGTACGTGAACCCGAATACTCTCTCAGTCCTCAAAGAGAGACCTGGAGAAGGAGACTTGCTGAAGCAAAGCCACAGGGGTCTCTGAGGTTTCCCTGACCCCTCGCCCCTGTCCTGCCTGGCTGATGTCAGCATCTCTCTGTGAGGTCACCACCTCCCCACCACCTTTGACCAATAGTCTGAGGTCCTGCAAAAGGCCTTTGTGATGTCACTGCCACACCCCTCCCTTGCTGGGCTAATGTCCTGCCCCTGGCCAGGCACTTTGGAGGTTTGAGCTACTCCCTGTGGATCACCCCACTCAAGGAGCGTTCGTTCTAGGAAGCAAGCCGGCTAGACAGGAAAACATCAGACGCTGCTCCCAATGCTACACTCAGTTTTTCAGAAATTAGTCGCCTTTATGGCCAGAAGAGACCATTAGAGCATCTAATCTGACCCCCTGCATATCACAGGCCTCCTGTATGACACAAGAGCTACTTTTGGGGCAAACACATTCCAGAAAGGTATCTAGTCTTCATTGAATGACATTATGAGATGGCGAATCCACCACTTTCCTTGGTAGCTTGTTCCTGTGGTGAATCATCCTCGCTGTTGAATATCTGTGCCTTCGTTGTAATATGAATTTGTCTCTTTTCACCTTCCAGCCATTGGGTCTTGTTAGGCCTTTCTCTGCTGGATTAAAGAGCCCTTTAATAGCCAATCTTTTCTCTCCATTAAGGCCCTTCAACACTTCAATGAAGTCACCTTTCAATCTTCATTTGATAAGCTAAACAGGTTGAGCTCTTTCAGTAGCTCCCTAGAAGGCATTTTTCTCCAGCCCTCAGAACATTTGCTGGCTCTTTGCTGCCCCAGCTCCAGTTTCACAACATCTTTTTCAAATGAGGACACCAAAACTGGAGGCAGTATTCCAGTATCAGTCTCACTGATGCCGTGTCACCTCCTGTGACGTTATTGACATAATCTGTAACTGTACAGATCACCGTTGGGACCACTGTTCTATATTTGCAGCCAATATGGTAGAAAGGTTGTCGTGTAAGGGGTCTATGGAGAGGTTCTGATTGGCTGATTATAATTATGGAACAATGGGATAGAGAAACCTGCATCACTGAAAGTACAGCCATGAAGAAACCACACATCAGCCTTGCCTAGCTGGCAAGAATCAAACCTCCACAGAAAAACCCCTATGGTGTCATAGCCCAGCTCCCTAAGCCCTCATCACACCCACTTAACACAGGGGCCTTTCTACACTATGGCTCTGTTCTCACTGAAGGGTCATTTCCAATTGCTCAGACCAGCTTCCCCAGCACACTCACTGCTGTGCAGCTCTGTACGTGTGGCCATGGCTGAACAGCAAGAATTCCTGCCCATTTCCCTACTGGCTGGAGCATGGCTAGAGTGTGTTTGTGGTTAATGATGTTGCTGTAGATTGTTCATTCCCTGCCTTGACAATTCAGACAGTCCCTTTTCCCGTCGTATCGCCAGCACCTCTGTGAGTCCAATAGCAGGGCAGGTTTTTTCTGGGCACTGAGATTTCTCAGGGAGTTGGTGGCTCCTTTCTTTCCTCACCCTGGAGTAACCTCAGCTTTTTATTCCATCCTTGATGACTCATGGAATAACAACAGCAGCATGAAGAGGAGAGAAAATATCTCACTGCCGGGGGGCAGGGGGTGAAGGTGGACACGTCCCCTGTTTGACCATTGCCATTGCAGGAGAGAAGGTTTCAACGTAATCGAATGCCCTGACTCAGACAAGAGACACAGGGAGGTTTTGCTGTTCGTGGATCCATGCAAAGGAAATTGTGTCTCTGTGTGAAAATGGGGAGGGAAATGAAACGCCCACATGGTGGTGTCTAAGGCAGAAGGGACCCTTATAGGATTAGAACAGGACACGTTCTCAAGCAGCATGTTTCTTACTTTGCCCATCTGTCAATTTTGATTATTATTGATGGAAATATTTTGCCATTGGGTCGTGTGTTTCCACAGAAATTGACATTTACCAACAAACACGTAATTCTTCCAGTCCTGCCGAGTCTGCCCTTGGTGAGTTTAGAGGGACACACTCACTCTTCCCACTCCCCATGCCAGGCCTGGACTCTCCATGCTGCCCACTTCCCACACTGCTGGGATCCTTCCCTGATCTCCCCTCAGAGCTCTGCCCCCCACTCCCACTTCTGGGATCCCCGCCCAACACTGTCTAATGCCCTGTTTCCAGGATCCCTCCTCATTCCCTTCCTCCCCTATGAGCAAAAACTCTGCATTATTCCCACACTGGGAATTAAACCCAGGCTGCCTGGGTGAAAACCAGGAATCCTGACCACTAGACCCTATGGGACTGGGCTTGTGATATTTGTCTGGTAAGACAACCCCTCAGAAGAGCAGCAGCGCCACCCAGTGGGGGTTGCACACAGGGCTGCATTAACCCTTCAGGTGCTGAGGTTTCCCTCTCTCCATTCCCAGTGCCTGTGATCAGGAAACAGACATCAGGGCTCCCAGGTGCTGCACAGACCATGACTGAGATCGGGACCCCATATTGCGCTAGGTGCTGTACAAATCCTGGCCAACACTGGGACACCCAGGGGGTTCCCCTCAATTTCTCTGAGCCTCTGCTGCCCAACTTCTTCTGACTCCCTCCCCCTCTCCCAAAAACCCACCTTTCCAAACAGTCCTTCTTTCCCTGCCCCCTAATTTTGCTTTCACACCCTGGGACCATCTCCTCTCTTTGTCTCTCCCCACCCCCCAGGTAAAGCAGAGATGGAGGCAACTTCAGCCACTGGAGACAGCCCCAGTGAGTGCTGCAGCCCGCCCCGGGGGAGGGGGGGTGTTTGCAGACACAGGAAGGGAGCAGCTGGGAGCTTGGGGTACTGGGAAGAAGGAGGCACGAGAACAAAGCCCAGAGATGGGACATTGGGCAGCTCCTGGGGTCGGGGTAGCCCCTGGGGGCGGGGCTCTGGCACAGCCCGGGGGCGGGGCAGCTCCTGGGGGCGGGACTCTGGCACAGCCCGGGGGTGGGGGCAGCTTCTGGGGGCGGGGCTCTGGCACAGCCCGAGGGCGGGGCAGCTCCTGGGGGCGGGGCTCTGGCACAGCCCGTGGGCGGGGCAGCTCCTGGGGGCGGGGCTCTGGCACAGCCCGTGGGCGGGGCAGCTCCTGGGGGCGGGGCTCTGGCACAGCCCGGGGGTGGCGCAGCTCCTGGGGGTGGGGCTCTGGCGCAGCCCGGGGGCGGGGCAGCTCCTGGGGGCGGGGCTCTGGCACAGCCCGGGGGCGGGGCAGCTCCTGGGGGCGGGGCTCTGGCACAGCTTGGGGGCGGGGCTCTGGCACATTGTGACGCGGCAGCTGCTCCCTGGTGGCCACGTGCTGCCGGCAGCGCTGGAGCCGCCCGAGCCGGAGCGGAGCCGCTGTTCTCCGCTGCAGCCAGGATCTGTCCCCGGCCCCGCGGGGATCTAGGTGGGGCCAGAGCCTGTGGCCCGGGGGTTCCCCGTTGTGTGGCTGGCGGGGGCGGGAGGGGAGGGAGAAGCCGGAGCTGCAGGCGGGGGAAGGGCAGTGGGGCAGGCGGGGGTTGAACGGTCTCTGTGCAGCCGGGAAAGTCCAGGGGGAGAGTGTGTGTGAGTCGGGGCGGGGGGAGATACCTGCATCCTTCTCCTGTCTGTGCCACTTCCCTCCCCAGTACTGGTAACAAGTCTCTCTAGTTCTCCCCCTTTTCTCTCCCCTCACCACACAGGACTGTCAAACCCAAGGAGATTCCCTCGTTTTTCCTAAAATTATTGACTCTCTAGTATCTTATTTTTCCCAATTTTCTCCATAATTCTCAAATGTCAATTTAAATTCTCCTCATATTTGGGGGGCTTCCCCCCACCCTCCATTTCATCTGCAGCAATTCGTCCTTGTTTGGGTGGGAAATTGTTGCCCTGAGTCATTCCCCAAAAGGGATGGGGGTTCCTGGGTGCTGTGTGGGGGAGCCCTGAGACACAGCTCCCTCTGGGGTGGAGATGGGGTGGCCGTTCTCTGCCAGCCACAGGGCATGGCTGGGGCACCGGTGGGGAAGGAGGAACCAGTGTCCCCTATGGAGCCTGCCCAGCCCCTTTGGTTCTGCTCCTTTCTAGCATTTTGTTCAGAGACTTTATTACTGCGGAGGCTGAAAAACGTCTGTGGATTTAGCCCTGGCAGGAGGGGTCAGGTCTGCACTGTAATAAAGAGATCAAGCATTTCCCAGCATGGCAGAGTCTAGGATGTCTGTCTGCAGGGAAAGGGCCTGGGGGAATTGTGATGTGAAATGAACTAAAGCCAGTTCTGAAACCTCCACCACTGCCCTTCTCATCCTGCCAGGCTGCAGAATGACGCCCACGTCTCGCTCCGGTTCATCCCATCCTCCCATGGGACAGGGAAGGGAAATGGCTGCAGAGGATCCTGTTCAGGTAGGGATTATTGGGGGTTACTGGTGGGTTCCTGCTGGAGGGAGAGTGACAGCAGATACACAGGAGGTGGGAGGCTTGGGCAGTCTGGTTTAGAGGTTGGAGCGGGGCAGGAAATTCACAGGGTGGAGAATGGGAGGAAGCCAGGGTGTAGCAAACCTGTTGGGATCTGGGTAATATGTGGCTTCCATTCTAGGAACAGACCCATGAGGTTAGAAGGTGGAAATGCTCTGATTTGTGGAAGAGCAAAGAACACAGCTAAGTGGGGCTAGGTAAAGGGAGCAGAATCCCAGGGCTGGAGCCTCACTGCTGTGAGATGTAGAGGGGCACCCACCAATGAGGCTTAGTCAGGGGTTCTCAACTGTTTTCTTTCTGAGGCCCCTCAACATGTTATAAAACCCCCACTGCCCTGCATACGCCTGGTTTTCTGCACAGAAAAGCCAGGGCTGGTGTTAGGGGGTAGCAAACAGGGGTATTGCCTGGGGCTCCATGTGACAGGGCCCCCCACAGAGCTAATTGCTCCAGCTTTGGCTTCAGCCCCTGGTGGCAGGGCTCATGGCCCCAGGCAGGGAGGTTTGGGCTTTCTGCCCTGGGCCCAAGCGAGTCTAACACTGGCCCTGCTTGGAGGAGCCCCTGAAACCAGCTCGCAGCCCCCCAGAGGTCCAGGGACCCCTGCTTGAGAACCACGGCCTTAGGGGATATGCCCCTCCCCCATACCCAGCTCCAGGGCTGGCCTGAGAGAAAATGGCGCCTTGGGTGAACTTGTATTTTGGTGCCCCCCATCACCCCTGGCCCTCACGGGCTCCCCACCATCATGTCCAGGCCCTGGTGCCTCCCTCTAGTGCTTAATTTGTATTGAAAGAGGTGCCAGAGCTCAGCCATGGCACAAATTAAGCACTGGCAGGGCGGCCTGATAGCGGCGGGTGCTGGCCGAGCGCCCAGCTCTGAAGGCAATGCAGCCAGCAGCAGCAGCGCAGAAGTGAGGGTGGCCTGGTGTGTGGTGTATTGTGCAGCCTTTTATTTAAAGTGCAGTTTGTAATGTGGTATTACACCGCCGCGGGGTCGGCTCTGGTGGCGACAGTTTCAAGCTTAACAGAGTGAAAGTCGCCTCTGCTACTTGCTTCAAATGTACAGTCTCTAGGAACACACAAAGACCAAGGGTAGTGACCACACAGACATTCACAGGTACAAGGTCTAGTCGGGTTTACAAGTTTTATTGAAGTTACAGTTAAGGTTATGACGACCCAAGGCATATAGACATTATATGAGGACCTGTGCAAAAGTTACAACTCTAGTTCTACTCACATCCTGTTCAATAGTATTAGGGTCTGAGGTGTCTCTCATGGATTGATCATCAGTAGAGGGATGGTTCCTGCTGGAATTTCCCATAGGGAGCTCAATTTTCCTGCTCTGGGCACCCCCTTTTTATAATGTGATTCTGATTATACCTCATTAGCATTGACACACAACCTGTATCCTGTGGTTAAGGCACATTTGGAAACAGAGGTGCCTTTACAAAAAAAAATTATTTAAAATTAATATTCCTGCTAATTGTTCACCCTGTTACCACTTGGTACCTCTTTTCCCATAATCTTAATACAGCCACATATTAAATTTAAAAGTAAATTTAGAACAATCAGGAGACAATACAGCAAGATATTCCCTATCCCAAGCCTTGAGGTATCAGTTCTGGAGCTTTAATGCAGGTATCAGAAACACAAGGTTGATACTTTTTACCCCATCTTTAGTAGAGATAAATAAAAATAAATAAAATCTGCTTACTTTCTCTAACAGACACGCTCCATGTTACTGCCATTATCTCCTCTATTTTAGTCAATTTGTTTTTCATTCCACTGAAAACATATTGACTTAGTTTACATAGGGGATTAAAGTTTTTTTTCTCTGTTTTACGAATGGGAATTTATTTCTCTAGTTATTTTGGCATTTGTGTTAACTGGTCACTACCATGTAGGTGACTCACTAACATTTCACTCCATCATTGCTATTAGTATCATACTTGGAACTGTATTTATTTTCATAGACATTTTAAGTTACTTTACAGACAGATTTAAAAATACAATCTGAAGATAAGTGATCTTCATCTGCACAGTGTCTAAAGTTTTGAGTTTAGCTAATTTTTTTTTAAATGAGCCCTGCTAAGGTAAGTACATGCAAAATGTAGAGTCTGTTATTTGACTGTACCATTTTAAATAATGAATGACAAAGCACAATACGGTAATAACAGTAATAATGATAATTACTCCAGCCAGGACAGGTGAGGCATTTTAGAACTCATTACTCAAAGAATTGAATTTAAGCATAAGACAGAAATAAAATTTTGAAATGCACAGACCAGTTAGAAAGCTAAAATACCAGCACTGTCATCCTGACCAAATGTGAAAGAATAAAATTACAGAGACTATGTGCACTTTGCACATTTTGACAGGAAGTAAAAAGAAGTAATAACAGTAATTGAAGTGTCTATTGTGGGGTGAGTGGGTGGCGGGGGGCGGGGGTGAGACACACCCGCTGTCACTCCCAGCCCAGCGGCACTCACTAGTCCGAAGGCTCGTGCACACGGCAGCAGGGGCCAGCAGCTCCCACTCCTGACCCAGAGGCAGCAGCACAGACTCTTGTCCCCCCCGCTCAGCTCAGCAGAGACTGGGCAGAGGCAGGAGGGTGGGGCCACCCTGACATCAGCAAACTCCCCCCCCGCCCCCCGCACAGCACACGGGAGGCTCCTGGGAGCAGCTTGGCTGGGGGCAGCTCCAAGTGGGGGGGGGAGGGGTCAGGGCTGCAGGAACAGTTGCAGGGGCAGACAGCTGAAGAGAAGTGGGGGGAGGAGAGACAGGACACCCCTGCTGGAGGAACCCCCTCAGCAAGGCCCCCCTGGACCGTCATGTCGTCTGCCCCCCACTAAGTCTGGTCCTGTCCTGCTCTTCACAATGAGAACAGCGTTGGGCTCTCTGCCAGCGAGCTCTCCCTGTGCCCTGCTAGGGGCTCCATCTCCTGTATCCGTCTGCGGCTAGTTGCGGGGTGATGGATCTGCTGGGAGAGACAAGGGGCTCTCGCTTCGTCCCCTCCCCCTGGCGTTTCCTGGATGCTCTGAGCAGGGTGGGGGTGGGACTCCTGACCGTGAGCCACCCAGAGTTTCCCTTTGATTGGCTCCTCTCCCCTGTGAGTGGTGGGGTTGTGACGGGGGCAGCAGGTTGTGAGTGTGGGACTCTCACTCTTTCAGGGGCCGGTAACCTTCGAGGAGGTGGCTGTGTATTTCACCAGGGAAGAGGGGGCTCTGCTGGACCCCGCTCAGAGAGCCCTCTACAGGGATGTCATGCAGGAGAACTATGAGATGGTGGTCTTGCTGGGTAAGGAGTCCTGTCCCCTGGGTTATTAGAAGCTGTGGGGGCTCTAAAAAACCCGAGTAGTAATAACTTTATACCTTTATTTGTCATACAAGTTTTGACAAGTTCCCTTGCCCCACTTTTTTTGCCTTATCTCCCACCCACTAGAATAATTTTTTGGACATTTGCCTTTTTGGTGCTGTCAGTCATTTTAAAATTGCATTTAATGTATCCTTATAGGATACCTTAATAACTACATTAATAACTCAAGTATCAGAGGGGTAGCCGTGTTAGTCTGGATCTGCAAAAGCAACAAAGAATCCTGTGGCACCTTATAGACTAACAGACGTTTTGCAGCATGAGCTTTCGTGGGTGAATATCCGAAGAAGTGGGTATTCACCCACGAAAGCTCATGCTGCAAAACGTCTGTTAGTCTATAAGGTGCCACAGGATTCTTTGTTGCTTTTACATTAATAACTGTAGCTTTCATGCCGTTTCCTCATTTTAGGAGGAAAATATGCCTCCTGTAGAATTCTAAATTGAGTTAATAGGTGTATGACTCATGCATGGCTTGTGTGACAGTCAGGTGAGCTCCTCTTTTGATACGAGAGTGTATAAAGTTGCCATTCTGGAGCCCACGGGTGAAGGGAGAACAGAGCTGTGGGAGGGGAGGAGAAGGGAGGAGTAGATAATTCTGGGGTGCCAGGACATGGGGACGGCGTGTGCAGGGTTAGAGCTAAGAAGCAGCAGGGAGGGAGGAGGTTGTGAGAGACGAGGAGGGAACACAGGAAGTTCCCAAGGTGGCCGGAGGTGGTGCCGGCTGAGAGTAGTGGGAAGAAGGGGAGGGGAGTGTGGAAGAAGGGCACCCGGGAAGAGGGCTGGGTGGGTCAGTGGGAGGGAGGAGAGGTTTGGGGATCCAGAGCTCTGGGGGATCCCAGACCTTTTACCCCAAATCCCTACCCAAACCTTGTTGCTTTAGAGCCTCCACTCCAGTTTTCTTTCTGTTCAGTTTCACTTCATTATACATTCCCCCCACAATATTATTATTATTATAACTCTTGACCTCCCTCTCCCACTCATTACCCCCCTCCCCATATGACCTCCCCATCTCAATGCACAGTGACCCCGGCCTCCGACCCTGAGTCCTTGCTGCATCCTCCCTCCCACACCAGGGCCACTTCCCTGGCACCAATGGGCGCTTGGCTGATGATGTCACAGGGTGGTGGTGTAGCCTGTACAGTTTCTACACTTATAAGATTACAGGTTGGGGTACGACTTGCCCTTGTACAGGGCTACTCAGAGTTAATTGAGAAGATGGAATTTGGTGAAACGCAGAAACATGATTTAATCCAGACAGTTATAACTGAAATCATAGGCAAGGATCAATACACGTAACGATTAAACTAAGATAAGTACAGTAAAGAGGGTTTTGCACTGTGCATACTTACAAGATACCGACACCATTGGAAAGAAAGATCGACGGGCAAAGGACACCATCAGAAGGGAGCCCTGCTTCAGTTTACACTGTCTCAGGGACCTGACAAAATGAAAACCTGGTAACTAGGAGGTTATTTTATCCACTTCCTTATGGTAATAGGATGGCTATATACCATATCTGCTCCTTTTCTCTGATTACAAGAATGTCAATAGCTGCCCCAACCCATACGTGGCCTTTGGGAAGTCCATAAGCATCAAGCATTAATACTCATGATTTACATCACTTATTAATTAATAATTCCAATCTATGAATGTGGTGCAACCTAATTGCTAAAGCCCACCCCAAACTTCCTTCTTTTCAGAAGAATTAGGGGCTGTTGCTCCTGAATTTTAGTGTTTAATTCCCCAGCCTTCTCCACACACTGGGGAGTTTAATTCTCCCTCCCATTACACCTGAGTCACTAGATTTCCTAATTCCCCAAAATGTGCTTTTGCGATGCCACAGTTCTGGGGTAGCGAAGCCTTTGACCTGCCTCCATGGTCTGCTCAAGCAATGGTCTCTCGGGTATCAGGCCTCTAGCCAGCCCCTCTGTATGGGTGGGGACCCACATGCCTCTCCTGTTTGACCAGGGTGTGAGGATTGCAGCTTGTCCTCCACTGTGTTCACTGGACTAACATCCAGTTCCCGTGCTTTGCTTTCTCTCCAAGGGCTGTGAGCAGTGTGTGTGATAGAGGCGGGAATTTTGGTGATGCCAATTCACACCTCAGTTTCCCTCTGTGGTTGGTATTGCCATGATTATAAAGAGGAGGAGACATGAGGTGTTTTGTCACGGAGCTGTCATGGGGTGATATGAATGGGTCATTAAGGACAGGCTGGGACCAACCTACATCAGTGGAATACCCGACAGAGACAAGGGAATAATTGTCCCCTGTCCATGGCAGGATCTCCCCTTGGCTGAGTGAAGCATACATGGACTCATGATGTGCTTGGGAGCAGGAAGAACTGGGTTTGCAGATGCAGGGAGCTCTACTGGAGCAAAGACAAATGGACACGCTCAGTGAAAGGAAACCAAACTGTTCTTTACAGCAGCCTGGCTCAAGGGCATTGGCCAGTATGGACTATATCGTCGTTTTTGCTTCTCTGTGCTAATCTAAAGATGTTCAGTGCTGTATTTCAGTTGACTAATGAACCCTGCTATGTTTTAAAAGTCTGCCCAGTGTCACAGCACAAACTTGCTCTGTGCATTGAATGAGGAACAGTCACTGAACAGGAGTGTAGTTCGGCTGGATCTGCTGGCAGAGCTCACAGGTTGAAATAGGAGTGTTGAAGCCAGAGGCTCAGTCTCAGGTGCTGAAGCTACATGGCCTGTCCTTGTGGAAGAGTGGGAGTCCTTGGGGGTGTAGTGCACTCAAGGGACACCTCCCAAGGACAGTTTAAAAGCCAGGGCATTGCACAGATCCTGTGCATCCATGACAGTGGCATTGTGCCTTATGGGGAAAAGATATAAAGCAATAAAAGCATCAAAATGTATATTTACCATCAGTCCTCTTGGGAATCCCCGATCATTCCAAAGTGTATTAAAAACCTTCTTTAAAAGCTTACGTCTGGGTTATCAGGTCATGTCAGTTTGTAGCCCAAAAAGGCCCTTCTCAGTCAGCTCAAACTCAACTGTTTCTCTCCAAAAAGTCTGTCATATTCAGTCTCCCGAAAGAAGTAAAATCAGTCACTGCCCCTTTCTGTGCGGGGCAAAGCTTCAGAAGATGGAGTTCTGCATAACCAGCCTTGAGATCCAGCCTTAGTGACACCAGATTGCACAGGAAACCCATCCCCCCATCCCTCAGCCTCCCCGGTATCATCTGGCCCATCTCAGCACCACAGTCTGTGAAGTATTCGTGCTTTCAAGGGCTGGCTCAAAGATACAGATAACAGTCATAAGTAGGGCCAGTGTTTGCTGGCAGCGAAAACAGAGTAATTGACAAGCATGAGCAATATATAATCCTTTACAGCCGGAAAGTGCATTGGGGGGAGGGGACAGGAGCCAGCTGTGTAGGGAAGGTGGGGCCCAGACACTGGGCATTGAGAGCCTGGAGCCGGCTGTGTGCTGGGGAGACAGGGCATGAACCAGCTGTGTGCAGGGGAGATGAGCAGGGGAGAGCTGCTGTGGACGCAGCCGAGAGCAGGTGCGAGGGCCATCCGCTCTGCAGCCTGATGAGGGAGCCCGACGTCCCACTGCCAAGTGCCCCATCTCCCAAGGGGAAGCTCCAGTGTTTTTTCTGAGCCCAGACTTGTATGAGGAGGGAAGAAATTGGCAGCAAGTCTCAAAAGCAGCCAGCCCCCAGCCTCTGCCCCGTGCCCTGGGGAGGAGTCAGGGGTCTCCAGGCAGAAATGTGGGGTTTGTGACCCTGCATCCCCAACCACCTTCTGTTCAGCTATTCTGGATACGAAGGGTGATTCCAGAAATGAAGAGTAATTTCAGGGGGAAATGCAGTAATAGCAGCAATTTCCGGAAAACACTGGCCCTAGTCATAACATTAAATACAATAGTCTCAAGTTCTATACCTGTGTTCATCAGATCTGTCCCTCTGCCTTCACATAGTTCACTCTGCTGGTGGGTTCCACCTCTTCCCTCATCTGTGTCTGTCTTGTCTATTTAGACTGTAAATTCTTCAGGGCATGGGCCATCTTTGTTGGGATCAAGGAGACGCGGAGTCAAGAGGTTTGTTAAGCAGGCGTCCCGAGCTCTCTTGAGCTGGGTTTTTATTAGTAATTAGAACAAAGAGCATGAGATCATAGTTACTTGTAACATATTGATTGGTTCACCCATAGCCATCTCCCCTTGTGCAATATATCATAATTGGTGAAGGGACTACGTGAGCTATTGGAGGGGCTACGTGCGCTATTGCCTAGTCTGTGCTTAATCAATAACCTGAGCATTGCTTTACCTTAAGCCAGGAGTAAATGTAATAAACACGTGTGTGGTTTGCCAGCACAGCATGTTTCACTACATCTCCCCCTTTTTGTTTTTAAGCAATTTGCAGGCATAATGAATGCTCTGTTTTGTATTAAGTCGTTGCCAAGGGCAGCCGTGGACAAATAGGCTAATAAGTGAAGGAATACACTGTAATATGCAGCAACAAAGTATTAATCCTGCAACTATAATAATAACATATGCAAACATTTGCTTTAGCCAGGATAGGTCTGGCAGCCATCCTTGTATGGTCGAACGTATCGTGCAGGTACCCAGAGCGGGCCGCTTGGTGTTGATACAGCTGCGTAACCGCGCCCCCAGGTGATTAGTGGCACAGGTCCGCTCCACTCCGGGCCAGGTAGCTGACGATAGGTTACCTTTGGAGCAGGAAGAACTTCGGTCGTCTGATAATGCCGTTGTGCCCTGGTGAAAAATTGAGAATTGAAAGGTAATAGATTTAAATGATTGAGTGTAAACAGTACTTGAGCCAGCCATTCTTCCTTTTCTGTCAGGCTGCCGGGGACAATTCCCCCTTTTTGTTTTTGCCGCAGGAGGGCAGTTTTTAATGTGCGATTAGCTTGTTCTACAATGGCTTGTCCTTGGGAATTGTATGGGTTGCCAAAGGTATGCGTGATTCCCCATCGCGTGCAGAACGCTGCCATCGCGGAAGAGCAATAGGCTGGGCCGTTGTCAGTTTTTAAAGCTGATGGCTTTCCCATCACTGCAAAGGAACGAATGAGGTGATTACAGAC
Organism: Mauremys mutica; assembly: GCF_020497125.1. Classification (NCBI taxonomy): domain Eukaryota; kingdom Metazoa; phylum Chordata; order Testudines; family Geoemydidae; genus Mauremys; species Mauremys mutica. The sequence continues at coordinate 132,429 of NW_025423298.1, forward strand.
GTGTTTGGCTTTTTCCCCTTTTTGTGGCGTTGCCCATATATAGCCAGAATAAGTGTCTATGACTACATGCAAATAGGACCAGGGAGCTAATGGTGGGAACCGAGTGACGTCCATTTGCCACAATTGGTTTGCACCTAGCCCCCGAGGATTTACCCCGATAGCGGGTCCTGCGAGGTTTCCAGTACACTCAGGGCACTGCTGAATAATCGCTTGTGCATCAGATAGTGGTATGGAAAATTGCTTGGCCAATGCCCTAGCATTTTGGTGATGTAAGGAGTGACTTTCCATAGGAGAGCAGGGGAAAGCCTTTAAGGCGTTATCAGCATAGGCATTGCCTTGCGAGATTTCTCCGGGGAAAGGCTGATGACTTCTAACATGTGCGATAAAAAATAGATGTCGTCGGTGACGTAATATCAGTTGTAGGGAAAGAAATAAACCAAGCAAACTATTATCCAAAGATGCAGTAACACAACTAGAAGCAATATTACTAACAACATTGGCAGCATACAAACTGTCTGTTATGAGGTTAACTGGTTGATCAGAAAATGTGTTAAAGGCAAGAATTAACGCAGCCAGCTCCGCACGCTGAGGAGAGCGTTGCGGTAAGGTAAACTGGGATTTCCACTGGTCATTTTTCTTCCAAGCGACCACCCCTCTGGAGGGGCCACCATCGGTGAAAATGGTAAGAGCTTCTGTTATGGGAACGGGAGATACCAAGTAAAATACTTTCAGCGGAATATGCTGAGCAACTTGGAGACGAGGATCCTTGGGAGTATGGTAAGTTACGGACCCAACATAATTGGCTAGGGCTATTTGCACCTCCTCCGAGTGCATACATGCAACTTCCCAGGTGGCGATGGGGATGGGGATAATAATGTTTACTAAATCCATGGCAAACAAGTTTAGTGCTCGATTGCGTCCTTTAGTGATTAATTGAGCAAACATTCCAGACAATGGGACGAGTGTGTTTTTGTGTGTGTGTGGTAAATACATCCACTCGAGGATAAATTCTCTCTCACTTGTATGTTGAAGTAATGCCCCCATGAATTGCTTAGTGTCCCCAAGAATGATTAAGGATGGGGGCACGTCAGGTACTGCTCTATCTACCCACCTTTCTGCCATGGCTTCGTTGACCTTATGCACTACCTCCCGTTGTTCGTTTGTTAGTGATATTATGTCTCCCGGTTGCTTTCCTAATTTTAGGGCATTAAACAGTGGAGTTAGCATAGATGTGGGAATCTTGTAATACGGTCTTATCCAATTTATGGATCCTAGAATTTGCTGTAGTACTACATATGTTAATTTTTTTGGCAAGGTAAGTTTTGGAAGTATGGGCATGGAGTATGCTGCAAGCATTTTATGACCTAAATATTGAAAAGGTTCGGCTTCCTGTATTTTTTCTGGGGCTACTACCAGACCCGATTGACTTAAGATATCAGTTAACTCACATTTCCATGTGGTGGGTAGGGGCCTACCGGCTATTAAGATATCATCCATATAATGGTATACAAGTAGCGTTTTGAACTTATTCCTGAAAGGTTGAAGAGCAGTGTTTACAAAATACTGACACATGGTAGGGCTATTTAACATGCCCTGGGGTAACACTTTCCAATGATAACGTGTTGTGGGTTGGGCGTTGTTCAGGACTGGCACTGTGAATGCAAAATACTTTCTATCCTTTTCCTGTAACGGTATTGTAAAGAAACAATCCTTTAAATCAATTATTGCCACCTGGTAGTCATAAGGGATTAAATTTGGATTGGGGAGGCCACACTGCAGGGGGCCCATTGGTTCTAATATTTTATTAATTTCCCGCAAATCGTGAAGGAGCCTCCATTTTCCTGATTTCTTTTTAATTACAAAAACAGGAGTATTGTACGGGCTTGTAGTATGCTCAATGTGTTCATCTTTCAATTGTTGCTCAACTAATTGCTGCAAAGCTTCTAATTTTTCTTTAGGTAATGGCCATTGTTCTACCCAGACTGGTTTATCAGTTTTCCACTGTAACGGAAGAGCCTGAGGCTTACTCATCTTCCAAAACCAGTTTTGCCCCTATCTGTTCTAACAAATCTCTTCCCCAAATGTTAAACTGTAAAGGCAATATGCAGGGTTGAATATATGCTATTATGGGACCTTGTTCCTGGGATTTTACTGGTAACCATTGAGAGCTCTTTTTAGATGCTTGGCTTCCTCCTACCCCGAATACCGCAGGGGCTATCTCAGAGGGCCATTTAGGTTCCCAATCCTTTTCAGCTATGACAGAAACATCCGCCCCTGTGTCCAACAAACCGGTCAGCCACTTACCTTGGAGGTTATACTTACGTTGAGGTTTGTGCAGGGATATTCGATGTACCAACGCTGCCACCTGTGGGTGAAAGGAAGAGTCGCTGTCGCCTTCAGTACGGGTTGATCCAAAGCCTCCTGTACGTGTTACCTGTGATTTTTCTCCAGGGAGCTCATATGGCAACAGTATCATTTGTGCCCAGGAGTCCCCTCGTCTTAAAGTAAAAGGCAGGTGACTCCAATACTGAACATATATTTTTCCCTGATAATCAGCATCAATCACTCCTGGAACTACCATAATTCCTTGTTTACTTGCTGATGACCGAGGGAGTATAATGCCCACCGTCCCTTCAGGAAGGGGCCCTTTTAATTGAGTAGGCATTAAAAGAACTTCCCCCGGTAAGAATGAGGATTTTTCTTCTTGATTATACACGTCTATTCCAGCACTGCCGGTCGTTGCCGGTTGTGCTCTAGTCAATTCTTCCACCCCCCTTGTTTTTCCGGGGCCCGGGGAGGGCCCGATCACTGGTTTCCCTGCCCCAGTCCTGATCGACATTGATTTGCCCAATGATACCCCTTGTTGCATTTAGGACATTTTTTGGAGGGCCTACCCCCTTCCTGGGGTCTTCCTTTATGTGCTCCCCCTCCAGGTGCCCTACACTGGCTTTTAAAGTGACCCGTTTTTTTGCAATTAAAACAATTTCCTGTGGGTTTATTACCTTGTCTTATAGCCCCCGCCAAAAGAGCCATAGCATGGGTTTGACTACCGACATCCGCGCAAGCCTGAATCATGTCCACTAAAGTGTACGAGGGGCGATGTATTATAGATTGCAGTACCTTCTTGCAGTCAGCATTAGCTTGTTCATAGGCCAGTCGCCGTAAAAGCTCTGTCTGTGCCTCCTCGTTATCAACCTGCCGCTGTACTGCTTCCTTGAGCCTATCTATGAACTGCGGATACGGCTCTGTAGGCTGCTGCCGGGTGGCTGTGAAAGACCTAGTCGGTTTCCCACTTACGGGAACCCTTCTGAAAGCTCTCATAACACTAAGTTTAGTACGAATATATGTGTCTGGGTCTAACTCCAACTGTCCCTCTATAGTGCTAAATTGGCCTGCTCCATAAATCTGGTCAGGCGTGGCAGCTGGGGTTGAGTATCCTACAGCAGCTAACCTGAACTCACTGTCCCACACCATATACTGGGCGGGGGTCAGCACCATACGAAATAAGTCTTTCCAATCTTGTGGAGCCATCGTGTAGCCATTACCAATCCTTTCTAAGATGCCTGCCACGAAATTAGACCTGATGCCTGTCTCCGTGATAGCTTTTCTCACCTCCCTCAGTACTGTATACGGTAGCGCCGCCCACTCTCTGGCGGTATTGCCCTGTGCATCGACTCCTGCCGCTATAGGCATTAGCATGGGCAACTCCCCCTCCCACTGATGTTCTTCCTCCAAACTCAATTCCCCCGTCTCACGCGCCAACGCAACCGCCGCCCGGACGCAGCCCCCACGATTCCCCCGGAAACAAGGCTGATCAGTTCCTTTATTAACGGAGGGATCCGAGGGCCGCTGCCCCGTATCCGACACCGCAGGCGCTGGTGGTAGCACCCGCGGGTACGGAGGCGGTGTCGGCAGCGCGAGAAGCGGGGCGGCAGTGAGAGACGCCTGTGGCCCCAGTTTTCCCACTGCCTCAGTACAGCGCTGCCACATGAGCAGGTGCTGTACTGCTGCTCTGCTCTCGGTTTCTCAAAGAGCTGTGTTCCTATCTTTTGCCAATCTGCTTGCTGCAGGGACCCCTCTTCGGGATACCAGGGGCATTGACATTCTATTTCCTTAACAAAATCCTCTACATGCCGCAGCGTAACCGCTGGGCAACCGCTCCCCTCAATGAGCTTAAATAATTCCTTAGCATGAGCCTTTTGTGGCACTGATAAATCGCTCCCCATACTCACGAGTGGCTGTTTCCAGCGGGTGCACCTAGACTATTCCAGTCGGATGAGCAGGGGTCCTCGGGATCCAGTGTATCACGTCGGGGTCACCAGATGTTGGGATCAAGGAGACGCGGAGTCAAGAGGTTTGTTAAGCAGGCGTCCCGAGCTCTCTTGAGCTGGGTTTTTATTAGTAATTAGAACAAAGAGCATGAGATCATAGTTACTTGTAACATATTGATTGGTTCACCCATAGCCATCTCCCCTTGTGCAATATATCATAATTGGTGAAGGGACTACGTGAGCTATTGGAGGGGCTACGTGCGCTATTGCCTAGTCTGTGCTTAATCAATAACCTGAGCATTGCTTTACCTTAAGCCAGGAGTAAATGTAATAAACACGTGTGTGGTTTGCCAGCACAGCATGTTTCACTACACATCTTCTATTCTGGGTTTGTGCTGTGCCTAGCACAACGGGCCCACGGTTCATTGGCTCTTAGTCACTAAGGTCATGAATATGAGTTATAATAATAACTCTTCTGCCACTTTGAGCCAAGGAAGCCGGCCTTGGGGTGTTATGTCTTAAAAACGAGCTGGGGTTAAAACCATGGAATATTCCTTGTGACAAGTATCCCACAAATTCCATGGACCTTCCTTGTTTTCTTTCCCTTCCCAGGGTTTCCAGTTTCCAAACCTGATGTGATCTCGCAGCTGGAATGAGGGGAACAGCCATGGGTCTCAGACCTCTATGGCTCTAGAAAAAAGTGCTCCCGAGAGCTGTCTGCACAGGTGAGGAATTGGGTGAACCATCTCAACAACTGTCTGTGAATACAGGAAACCTTTGGGATGCCCTACAAAGACTCTCCAAGTTGTAAGTGCTCCAAGTTCAGAACTGTTCCCTGCAGATGTGACCTCCAGACTCACAGCTCTGCTGGTGCTGCTCACTCACGACCCGCAGCCCCCTGCGCTCCCTCCAGCTCTGACGGTGCTCCTCACTCCCAACCCGCAGCCCCTGCCATCCCAGTCCTGACCTCCAGACTCACAGCTCTGCTGGTGCCCCTCACTCCCGACCCACAGCCCCCTGGACTCCCTGCTGAGTTCCTCAGTCACTGTGCTGCTGGTGCCCCTCACTGCCGACCCGCAGCCCCTGCGCTCCCTCCAGTTCTAACGGTGCCCCTCACTCCCGACCCGCAGCCCCTGCCATCCCAGTCCTGACCTCCATACTCACAGTTCTGCTGGTGCCCCTCACTCCCGACCCACAGCCCCCTGCACTCCCTCCAGCTCTGACGGTGCCCCTCACTCCCGACCCGCAGCCCCTGCCATCCCAGTCCTGATCTCCAGACTCACAGCTCTGCTGGTGCCCCTCACTCCCGACCTGCAGCCCCCTGGGTTCCCCCCAGCTCTAGTGGTGCCCCTCACTCCCGACCCGCAGCCCCCTGCGCTCCCTCCAGCTCTGCAGGTGCCTCTCACTCCCGACCTGCAGCCCCTGCTATCCCAGTCCTGACCTCCAGACTCACAGCTCTGCTGGTGCCCCTCACTCCTGACCTGCAGCCCCTGCCATCCCAGTCCTGACCTCCAGACTCACAGCTCTGCTGGTGCCCCTCACTCCCGACCCGCAGCCCCCTGCGCTCCCTCCAGTTCTAACGGTGTCCCTCACTCCCGACCCGCAGCCCCTGCCATCCCAGTCCTGACCTCCAGACTCACAGCTCTGCTGGTGCCCCTCACTCCCGACCTGTAGCCCCCTGGGTTCCCCCCAGCTCTAGTGGTGCCCCTCACTCCCGACCCGCAGCCCCTGCTATCCCAGTCCTGACCTCCAGACTCACAGTTCTGCTGGTGCCCCTCACTCCTGACCCGCAGCCCCTGCCATCCCAGCCCTGACCTCCAGACTCACAGTTCTGCTGGTGCCCCTCACTCCCGACCCACAGCCCTTGCTATCCCATTCCTGACCTCCTGTGACGTTATGAGTGTAATATATTTCATTGAAAGGTGACAGGGCCAGAAAGAGTTAATTAACTCACCTCACCCACTGACCTGACCCATGGGTGAACCTTGAGGGCTGGTTAGGAAGATCTGTAAATGAACAGAGCTTTGAAATGCAAGTCTGCATTGTTAGAGGTAGAAGGGGAGATGTTTGCTCAGGTCTTGTGATGTAAGCAAACAAGGCTTGTCTATTGCTGTAGTTTTCATTCAAAGATCAAAAAAGGAATATTAACATTTATGATGATACTTGAGTGAAATAGTATTATTGTCTCTGTGTCTCTTTGAAGGTCGTGCTAACCTGTATCTGAAGTGTTTAATGGGTAAATTACCCTCTGCTAATTGCCAAGATGTTTGGGGTAAAGAGTTAAGCCTATTGTTTTCTCAGGCTGAAAGGCTGCTGGAAATATATAAGAACCCTGGGACATGATCCTGCTTCATCTCAGATCTGCGTTCAGTTTCAAGAGAGGGAACTCTTAAGCCATAAGGATTGAGATCCCGAGTCACTGACTGGAGTCACCCTGAATATGGACATTGGACTGTAACCTCTGGACTATTTCTAAAAGGACTTTTGGCAACTACAAGCTCATCTCTGCTATGCATCTGAACCTCAAGAATTGAATTCAAGTCTGTCTGTATATTGATCTTTTAACCAACACTCTCCCTCTCTCTTTTCTTATTTAATAAATTTTAGCTTAGTTAATAACAATTGGCTATAGCGTGTATTTTGGGTAAGATCTAAGTTATAATTGAACCTGGGTATGTGGGTGATCCTTTGGGATTGGAAGAACCTTTTCTTTGATGTGATGAGATCAGATTTTCAGGAATCATCATCATATCTGACGTGTGTGTCTGGACGGAGGCCTGAGGCTGGGCACTTTAAGGGAACTGCGTGGTTTGGACTTCTGAGTAACCAGTGAGGTGCTACAGAAGCTGTTTTGTGCTGGTTGGTAAATCTAAGTATTAGAATAACCACCAGCGCTTGGGGATTGTCTGCCCTGTTTTGTTTGCAGTTCACCCTGATTGAGTGACCTCAGCTGGCTCCCACGGGCAGCACTGTCATACTGCTCCTTTCTAGTCACACTTTCTACACATCTAACATTAGTGTATAATGTAATACAGATCTATCCCAACACCTGCCGGAGGTCCTCTGGTAAGGCGGATTCGGCGGCATGCCTGTGGCAGGTCCGCCGGTCCTGTGCCTTCAGCGTACCACCACCGAATTGCTGCTGCAGCTGGGGCACTGGCAGAGCTCCCGCAGGCATGCCGCCTAATCCGCATCACCAGGGGACCTCCTGCCACCCTCACAGCGATCGGCAGGCCACCCCCCGCAGCTTGCTGCACTGGTGCCTGGAGCCGCCCCGTCCCTGGCCCAGGGCAGAGGATAGTGAAGCTGAACATCCAGAGCTTGCAAGATAAAGGAGCAGGGGGGCGAGGCCTGGTGGTGTTGGCAGAACGGGAAAGCATCAGAGGGTTCTGTGGCAACCAGGGGGATTGGTGGGAGTCGGTGAGGGAGGAGTTGGCGGTTTTGTTCTGGCAGTCGTGCAAACACCACAACATTAAAGAAACCAACAGTGCCAAGTCCTGCAGTGTCACCTGTGGGCTTTCCACAAGAGCATCCAGGCTGGGGAGCCAGTCAGTGTGTGACTGTACGACCGGATCAAGCGACAGCTGCCCGAGTTCCAGGAGATGAGGCTGCAGCTGGCTGATATGAGCGGGAGCACCGAGTGAAGGGAGGAGCAGCCTCCCCTGACATTTTTGCAGCCTGCAGGGAATGGAGACAAAGCAGGGGGATGCAGGGACTCAGGGCAGGACCCACGGATCCGGTAGTGCAGGACCACAGTCGCTGGAGGAGGAGAGAGAGTCCTGTGAGAGGAAGCCGCTGGTGGGAAGCAATAAGTGCAGAGTGCAAACCAGCCAGCTGAGAGTCACACTGGTCTAGAAAGCAAAACAGCAGCAGGTCCTATGGTGTAATGGGCAGCACTCAGGACTCTGAATCCTGGAATCTGAGTTCAAATCTCAGTGGGACCTCTGGCAGGTACAGTGGTTTGCTGCAAAGCTTTGGAGTGCCATGTGCTTTGTTACTCTCTCCCTGGCTGAACTAGAGTGGATGCTTTTTCCTCCTCCTCCTGGGTCACTGGTGCCCATTGGAGATAGGTCTCTGGTCCAGCTGGGCCGCTAGAGGGTGGGGTCCTAGAACTTAACCGTCTGGCTAGAGATTCCTGCGGGTTGACCTGATGGTTGGGTTTCTTGCTGCTTCACCTGATGTCCACAACTTTGGTCCCTGTAGCTGCAGCTCTTCCTCTTGCCCACATGGCATTTAAAGGAAGCAGGGCCAGGGCCAGGCTTCCCAGGCTGGAGCCCAGCCCCTCTCCTCCTCTGGGCACCTGGAGCAGAGGCGGCTGGTGCTGACGGCTCCAAGGGAAGGCTTAAAAGCCACAGAGCAACCAAGGGCAGGGCTAGAGGAGGGCAGGACCATGCCTATGTGTGGCCAGCAGACAGGCACAAAAACACCCAGCCAGGCTGCTCCCTGCCAGGCCAAACCCCCACTGAAGGTCACCAGCATGCAGGGCGGCTGCTGATGCTCTGTGGCCAACATCACAAGATGGTAGGAAAGCAGGGCCAGCCCCCATAGTGGGGCCTCTGACCATTCGTACTCCAGGTGCTCACTTTGGCAATGGGGCAGGAGATTTTACCCCAAGAGGCTTTTCCCCAGCTGGCGAGAAGAAGAGAAACACCCAGGCTCCATGTAGCAACCCCCTCACGCACAGGGACAGAGGGAAACTGCTCCACACTCTAGCCTGGGCAGCCGCCCATTTTCTTTGGCAAGTCAGGAAGGGGAAAGGCGAGACTGGAAGCACCTGGGGCTCATGCACCAGCCTTTGTGACACCCACCCCCCAACTCCTTCCTGGGGCTCTAGCTGAAGCCGGAGCATTGGCCTGAGCGGCCAAGAAGAGGTTCCAGCTGTGAAGGGAGCAGGACTTTCAGCCCAAAGATAAAACTGCACAAGTACAACCACTAAGGGACTCAAACCCTCAATCTCCTGATCCGAAGTCAGGCGCCTTATCCATTAGGCCACGTGGTCACACAGAAAAAGGCCCTCCAGGCACTTCTTTAGAAAAGGCAGACACTGACGCAGCCGACGAAGGGGGGATTCACCCACGAAAGCTCATGCTCCAATACGTCTGTTAGTCTATAAGGTGCCACACGACTCTTTGCTGCTTTTGCAGACACTGTGTTTCTCAGGTCAGCTACTGAGGGGGGCCAAGACTCTCTGGGCACAAGAAGTCGAGTTCCCAGTGAGATGTGAGACTTAATTATCTGGAGCCAGGTGCAGGGCTTTGGCAGGGAGGCTCAGGCATGGGGGACTGGGGTGCAGCGGACGGACCGGCTGTCTAGGTGCAGAGATTTAGTCGCACTGAGGAGGAGGAGGAGGAGGAGGAATCCTGCTGACAGGCAGTGGCCAGGGCTGGTGCAACCACTAGGCGAACTAGTCAGCCGCCCAGGGTGCCAAGTGGTTGGGGCACCATAAAGTGCACTCAGGGGAGGCGGGGGAGTGGAGGTGAGCTGTGGCAGGGGCTGGGGGAGGTGCGGGGGGAGGGCTGCCCGCAGCAAGCAATGGGGGGCGGGGGTGTGTGTGCAGGGGAACCGCTCCCTGTCCCAGCTCACCTCTGCTCTGTCTTCTCCCCTGAGCACGCCGCCCCCGCTCTAATTCTCCTCCCCTCCCAGGCTTGCTGCACTAAACAGCTGATTGGCACCGCAAGCCTGGGAGGCGGGAGAAGTGGAGCGGCGCCGGTGTGCTCAGGGGAGAAGGCGGAGCAGAGGTGAGCTGGGGTGGGGAGCTGCTGCAGGGGGGGCAGCCCGGCTCTTCCCCATGGCCCCCGCCCCTCCTCTGCCCCAGCCCCGCCCCGCCCCCCCCTCCGCCCCTGCACTCACTGCCTGGTAAGTGGAGTGACACAGCCCCAGCCTGGTCCACTCCCCTGGCTCCCAGCCACGCTGCCGGCGAGTGCTGTGGGGCGGTTCCCCCCCCCCCAAGCTTGGGAGCCAGGGGAGCAGAGCAGGCTGGGGCCCCAGGCCTCCATGGGGGGAAGCAGAGGGGGGCTGGTCCCAGGCCATCGTGAGACATGGGGGGCTGGCTACTTCCTGCAGGAAGTGGAGTGACCTGGCCCCAGCCTGCTCTGCTCCTCTGGCTCCCAGGCTTGTGTTGGTGTTGGCTGGATTTGTGCGGGTGTTTGTGTATATTAGCAATTGTGTGTGTGTGGCTGGATTCATGCATGTGTTTGTGTATGTTTGCAATTGTGTGTGTGTGTGTACGTGTGTGCGAATGCTCTGCTGCCTTCTGCCGGCGCGACAACTGTTTCTCTGTATGTCACAGCCCCCATACCGTCGACCTCGATGGTGATTTCCCCATCTTACAACGGCTGGCTGGCCTAACACTTCTCCTCTCTGCAGAGTGTGGCGGGGCTGCAGCTCACCCCCTGTGGGGCAGTAGGGCCAAGGTGCGGGGTGCTGGGCTCCAATGCACCTGGAGAGCAGCTCAGGTGAGGCGGGCAGGGTGTGTGGTGTCCGTTCTGCATTGTCTGGTGCTGGGCCATTGCACAAGCCCCAGCCACGCCGCACAGCGCGCCCCGAGATGGGGCAGAGGGCCAAGAAGATGATCCAGCATGAGGGGATCATTCTCATTGGTAGTTGTCCAGTGGCAGTGAGTTCCACAGGCCTTGGCACATGCTGTGTGGGGCAGGAGGTCCTTGTGTTGGGAGCAGTGGGAGTGAACTGTGTGCAGTTGTGTCTCTGAGCATGATTGCAAATATTATGGTGTGAGGGGGTGATTGTGAGTGCGGCTGGGGATGTGATTGTTGCTCTCTTTGGGGTTGGGCTAGCATGTCCCTCTGGGTGTGTTGTGTGTGAGTGTTCTTGGGATTGTGTGAGCCCCCTTTTGCGTCAGTGTGCGTGTGTGTGTGTGTGTGTGTGTCAGTCAGTCACTCACTTGCTGCAGGATACAAAATCCTGCAAAGCCATTTCCTACTGGTTAGCCCAGCAACACACTGATACAAACAGTGTCACAGTCTCTCTCTCTCTCTCACACACCCCACCCCCAGAGCAGGGCTCAGCCCCACCAGGAGGGGGCAGCAGGGACACACACGTCTCTCCTGGGCCAGCTTGGACAATTTCCCATCACTACCCAGCACAGTGCTGGTGCCCCCGCACAGGGCGGGGCTCTGGGGGCGGGCACAGCAGGGGGCGGGGCTTTGGGGGAAGGGGCGGGGCTTTGGGGGCGGGCACAGCGGGGGGCTCGGGGCAGGCCGGGGCGGGTCTGTCTGCGGGGCTTTGGAGCCGGGCTCACCCGGGGAGGGGGCGGGGCCGGGGGCAGCGGGAGTCGGGGGGGGACACGTAGGGGCGCCGGGAACACGTGGATCCAGCGCCCGGGCAGAGCCAGACCCGCCCCCGCCCCGACCAGCCGCTTTGTGCCGGGGGGGAGGGGCGAAGCGGCGCAGCACGTTCCTGCGCGGGGCAGCGTCACACCTGACTCTCTGGGGGGCGGGGCCGGGCTCTCTGGTGGGCGGGGCGGGATGAGGAGTTGCGCTGGGGCAGGGGAGGTGTCAGGTTGACCCAGGGACCCGCCCTCACCTGGGCTGGAGAGGACGGAGGCGCCCCGGGGCAGGCTGGGAGTTGTAGTTCCTGGCTCGTCTCAGAGCGGAAGTGACGGCGGTTGCTCAGGCAACGCGCCCCCTCCCGGTGCACTCTGGGAAGCGTAGTTCTCTCTCTCTCTCTGTCTCTTACACGCGACCTTCTATTGGAGGAGGGGCAGTAACACGTCACTTCGCCGCGCCCCTCCCCGCTCCCTGATTGGCGGAGAGAGCGCGGGACAGAGACTCTCTCTCTCTCCAACGGGCAGAAGCAGCGCGGAGTGAAAGGGCTTCACCCCTCCCCCCCCCCGCTGTGACCCTCCCACCAGCCCCGCCCCCAGCGTCCCCTCCCCCACCCTGTCCGCTCTGCCCGGCCTTTCCCTTCGCCCCCCCCCCGCCACCCTGCCCCCTTCCTCCTCCTCCTCCCTCTCCCCCCCCAGCGCCCCGCCCCTAATTGCCTCCAGCCCATTTCTCCATGGCTGGGCCCCACGTTCCCATCCCCCCACTGCCCCAGTCCATCCCCAGGGTGGGGGGTTCCTCATCTCCAATCTCTGCTGCCCCCCAACCTGCCGGGTTCCCCTTTTCAGCCACTGGGGGGTCCTCCAACCCGCCCCCACCCATCCACTCTGGGCTCTCTAAATCCCACATTCCCACAATGCACCTTGGTAACCCCACCCTCCTCTATCCCTAATCCCCCTAGTCCCTTCCCTTGGGTCCTCCTGGGCACCCCAACCCACAGTCCGGCCCCCACATACATCCCAGTCCCTCATTCACACGCTGAGCTAGTCCTTCAGGGATCCCCACAGCCCCCCAAACTCCTCCATCCATGAGCCCTGTGGGCCTGTGGCCGGGAAGTGGGGGAAGCTCCCACTCTGGCTGGGCTGGGTGTGGGTGTTAATCTTTTCCTGGCTTGTGTGTGCTGTGCTCACAAAGGCTTTTTGCTTCCTCTGTCCTCCCCTTATGCAGCCCAGGTGGGGAAGGTGACCTGGATGCAGGGAGCCCTGATGTCGCTCCTTGCTCACCACTCACAGCCCCCTAGGGGGGCACAGAGGAACATTGGGGGGAGCAGTATCCGCTCATCACCGCTCTCTCCCCCTTCTCTTCTCTTCCCCTCCCTCCCCCCATGTTCCTATGCCGGGAGGGAGCAGGGAGAAATCTGGGCACCACCCCAAGCAGCCCTCCCCTGCCAGCCGGGAGCAGTTTCTGACTTTACACCAGCAGCACACACCTCTCTGCCACCGTACAGCACCGCCCTTGACCATGGTACCCCTGGGCAATTCCCTGGTGGCACCCACCCCTAAGGCTGGCCCTGGCTATGGGCTTCAGAGGGAGTGACCAGACCAGGCGGCCATGGAGAGCTCCAGCCCCTGTTCTCCCCTCCCAGCTTCTAGCAATCAGAGGCCAGGGACATGCTTCCATGCTGATGACAGGTACTGCTCGATAACGAGCCAAAGTACCTTCATATTCCTCATCTGAGTCAGATGCCACCCACCGAAGATTGATTGTCCTGTCTAGTGGTTCAGGTTCTGCAGTGTCTGCATCAGAGTGTTGCTCTTTGAGGACTTCTGACAACATGTTTCACATCTCATCCCTCTTGGGTTTTGGAAGGCTCTTCAGATTCTTAAACCTTGGCTCGAGCGCTGTAGCTGTCTCTAGAAATCTCACATTATACCTTCTTTGTGTTTTTGGTCAAATTTGCAGTGAAAGTGTTCTTAAAGTGAACAACATGTGCTGGGGCATCACCCAAGACTGCCATAAAACGAAATATATGGCAGAATGCGGATAAAACCATGGAGCAGGGGACATACAGTTCTTCATCAAGGTCTTCAGTCACAAATTAACACATTATTTTCGTAACGAGCGTTATCAGCATGGAAGCATGTCCTCTGGAATGGTGGTTGAAGTATGAAGGCATATGGATGTTAGCATATCTGGCACGTTAATACCTTGCAACGCTGGCTACAAAAGTGCCATGAGAGAGCCTGTTCTCACTTTTAGGTGACGTATACAAGACACGGGCAGCATTATCTCCAGTAAATGTAAATAAACTTGTTTGTCTCAGCAATTGGCTGAACAAGAAGTAGGACTGACTGGACTCTACAGTTTTACATTGTTTTCTTTTTGAGTGCACTTCTGCAACAACAACAACAAAATCTACATATGCAAAATCCAGCTCATCCCATCCTCCCAGGGGCCGGGGAAGGGAAATGGCTGCAGTGGAGCCAGTTGAGGGAGGGATTAGCAGGGAGTTGCTGGCGGGTTCCCTTGGCGGGGAGAAAGGGCCGTAAATACATAGAGGGTGGGAACTTCCAGGAAGGTTGGTCTGGGTGGGAGAGGGCAGGAAATCCCCAGGGTGGGGGACAGGGAGTGACAAACCTGCTGGGATTTGTTTACTGTGAGGCTCCAGCATTTCTCAAATGTGGCCACCAGGGGCTTTAATTGTGGCCACAGCGTCCTGGGCTGTAATTGAGGGAGAGTCGGGGGTAGCAAAGCAGCGGCTCTTCCCCCGGGCTGCCTGCAGGGGCTGGTCCCTACCCCCTTCCGGAGTCATAAACACTGCAGGAGCAGGCAACCAGTGGGAGTTCCCCTCGTCCCCACGTGCGGTGGGGCTCAGGCTTCAGGCTTCTGCTCTGGGATGGTGGGTGGCAGGCTCAGTCAAGATACATGGAACGTGGGCTGGGTGGAGAGAAGTCTGTGTAACTCATCCAGATATTGATATACATGTGACCTCGAATATTACCAATCTGTGTGTCCCCCCCCCACACACACACACAACCCCCCCCCCCCAACCAACCATCTCCCAAACAGACCCTCAGTCCGGAAAACATTCATCCCTCGTGTTGTTGAAAAGACTCACAGCAAATAGAAGAATTTCAGTTTTTAAAACAATCCTCTAGCAAGACAAAGAAACTCACAGCTGTAGACTCAGAAAACACTCCCAAGAAATTTTAACAATATGTTGTTATGAAGAAAGTGCTAAAGATACCTGATTTTTCAACTACTTTAAAAAAAATCTTCTCAAATCAGCATCTTTAGAGTGAAACTTTTTCTGCTTTTCTAACCAGACAATTCTCCCCAGAAGGAGAAGCACTGGTCCTGGAGACACTGCAATACCAGGTCAATGCATGGGGTGGACAGAGCAAGCTCCTATTCCAACCCCTTGTTTCAAAAATCAAAAATAATATACAGTCCTCAAATAAAGGACCTATCAGATATTAAACTGATAAGAACAGATTTAAATTTTATTAGAGAATATTTAAAATAAATGTTACAAAGTGTTTGAAGCGTCAGTTATTGTGTCATTGGGGGTAACATACAGGTTGTGGGGGGATGTTAGCATTTTGGTATTGGACGGCATATACATATACACAGTCTGTCATGTCCCCAATGCGGGGTATACGGTGAGAGAGTTCAAGGTACAGCCAGCAAGCAGTGAGGGCACATCACTCATACAAACAGGTTATGGATAGTCGTGGGCGTGAGTAAATGAGCGGACTGGGTAATGGTGATAGGATGACCCTCACAGGGCAGAGTTCAGTTTGGTTGGTTCAGGGCTCAGGGGATAAAGTCCAATAGAGGAAGTTTACAGGTCTCTTCCCCCTTGCGGGTGCGTGGAGTCACGCCGGCTCACTCTTGGTATTGACGGTGGCCGGTGACGTGCTCTGTGTAAATGTCTCTGGACCACCGAATAGCGTCCGAGACCATTAGGCATCTCATGAGCCGCGCGTAGCGACGGCCCACCCCACAGGTCCGCAGCACGCGCTCATTAAGGGGGTCCCAGGCGCCCAAGGCCCCAACGATCAGAGAGTCGGTGTAGACCTCGTAGCCCTTTGCTCGCAGGGTGTCAGCCAGGGGAGCGTACTTTTCGAGTTTGCGGGCTCGGGCTTGGCGGAAGGCCGTGGTCCTATTCTCAAACGGGATCGTCACGTCGACGAGGATGATCTTTTTCCGGTCCTCATCCGTGATGACGATGTCCGGGCGCAGCGGGCTGTCGGTGCCGGGGATGGCGCGATTGACAGCGATCTCTCCCAGGTGCGGGGCGATGGCCTTCACCAGGCGGTCCTGGACGGCGTTGTGGCGCAGCTGCCAGGCTCTGCCGTGGGGTCTGCAGCTGCACAGGACGTGGGGCAAGGTCTCCATGGCGTACCCGCACCTCCGGCAGCGTTTGTCCGGGTTCCCGTGGCGGATGGCTCCGTTGAGGGGGACACAGTTCAGCCGGGCGCGGTGTATGAACCGCCAGTCGGCGAAACGGATGAAGCTGCCTGAGGGGAGGAAGTGGTTGCTGGAGTCCCACTTGCTGGTGACCTCAAAAGCCTTGCCCTGGTCCGGCTTTTTCTTCAGGGTGTCCACGTAGAGCGCGTGGGTGGCAGCCTTCAGCGACCTCTCCAGCATGCCTCTGGCTCCGGGGCTGATGATGGTGTTGCCCTCCGTCCCGATATGTGGCACCAGGACTCCTAGCTCCTGCCGTCCCTCGCTCCACACCTATCGGCAGCCCAGTCGCTTTCCCAGTCGGCAGACTATGCTTGATCTTAGCTCCAAGGAGCTGAGAAGCGATGCTCAGAGTCTCGGATGCTAGGCAGCCGCTCTTCCCCCACTGTTTTTTACTTCAGCACGAGGAGCTCCCGGACACACACCAAATACCATTCACAAGGCTTTGATAACTAGGTAACTCAAAGTGATGATCACTTCCCCGAAATGACTCCACTGGAAGAATTCAAAGCAAGAGCCCTTAACACACAATTCTGTTCAAAGACAGAGAAGTCTTTCAGCCTCCTTCCTCTTGCTGGTTTCCCTGTATGCTCCTAATTTGCATAAACCCACCCACTGACCTGTGACTAACAATCTCTCACTGTTAACTCTTACAGCAAAACAGGCCACAGAAAGCCTATGCAAGCGCTATCCCGCAGCCCCAATGCTCTTTTCTGCTCCTTCTCAAACGTACAGTCATCAGGCACAGATAAGATAGTTTTGCTCCATACCAGTCCAGTTTCTTGTCCAACCACTGCACACATATGGTATAACCCTACCCTGAGCTGATTCCCGACTTTTGCGCTCAATACAGGAAAACGAGAATTGAGAGAGAAGCTGTGCAGGGAAGTCTTCCTCAACTTGCACTCCACTCCCCAAGGGCCTTTCGGGTTCTTCTGTGGACTTCAGGTTCCATTTGATTGCCAAGGTTTATGGTCTTATTAATTAGCCATCTCCTAATGCAAGGATGCTACATGACAGACTAAAGATCGATTTTCCAAAAGAGCTGAGAAACAGAACTAAAGCTGAGCCTGAGGTGTTACATTTCCATGAACATCCAGAATCTGACTATGCCCTGGCAAGTTCAATGCTTCCGAAAGAAATCAGAAAATAAGGAGCCCGTCAGGTCCCCCTGCTAGCACCCAGATCTAGACAATCTGCTGGGAAATAAGGAAAAGGTGATGAATAAAGAAGTCAGGAAATAACAAGGAAATGAAGAGGTTTGTCGAACGGGTTTCTGTCCGATATACCATCTTCTCAGCTACCAATCAAAGTTAAAGACCTAAAGTCGACCTATCGGCATAAGTACAGATGGTTGGATGGAAGTTAAAAGGAGCTGCTGTGGCAAGTGTTAGGAGCCTGCAAGCAACATGCAGACCGTTTAAAAACACTGCAATTAGAGGCTGCGACAAAGTTCCTCCTCTACCTTGGTGGGTCCTGCGCTTATTGGCAGATTTGCTCACCTCAGTGATCTTCCCCTCTGGTGGAACCCACAGTCTGGGTCAACTCCTCCTGGGTCTGATCAGGAGTTGGGAGGTTTGGGGGAACCCAGGCCTGCCCTCTACTCCGGGTTCCAGCCCAGGGCCCTGTGGATCGCAGCTGTCTATAGTGCCTCCTGTAACAGCTGCATGACAGCTACACCTCCCTGGGCTACTTCCCCATGGCCTCCTCCAAACACCTTCTTTATCCTCACCACAGGACCTTCCTCCTGGTGTCTGATAACGCTTGTACTCCTCAGTCCTCCAGCAGCTACACCCTCTCCCTCTCAGCTCCTTGCACCTCTTGCTCCCAGCTCCTCACATGCACACCACAAACTGAAGTGACTCCTTTTTAAATCCAAGTGCCCTGAGTAGCCTGCCTTGATTGGCTGCAGGTGTTCTAATCAGCCTGTCAGGGGTGCGGAAAGCCCTAGGTCGGGTGCAAGGAAGTTTTGGGCCCTAGGTGAAACTTCCACCTTGCACCCTCCCACCCAGCTAACCGCGTCTGTCCGTTCCCCCCACCCCCCGCAGCTAACTCAGCCCCCCACCTGGGGAGCCCCCCTGCAGCAACTACTCCCCCCATCCCCCCGTGGCAGCTAACCCTGCCTGGGGAGACTTTCTCCCCACCCCACCCCCTGCCATGGCAGCTAACCCTGCCTGGGGAGACCTCCTGCGGACATGGATGGCAAGTTTGTAGAAATTTTGGTGGTGCCCAGAACCCGCCCCCCAACTCTGCCCCCCCAACTCTGCTCCCACCTGCCTAATGCTCTGGGAGGGGGCTCGGGAGGGGGAGGTCTGGGGTGCAGATCCTGGGCTGGGGATTAGGGTGCAGGAGGGGTGCAGGCTTTGGGATGGAGTTTGGGTGCTGGGTGCAGGCTCTGGGCTGGGGCAGGGGTGGGTGTGCAGGAGGGGGTGAAGGGTGCAGGCTTTGGGATGGAGTTTGGGGTTAGGAAGGGGTATGTGGGAAGGGGGAGGGGGTGCACCTTGTGGGGAGGGAGTTTGGGGATAGGAGGGAATACAGGGGTGAGGGCTGTGGGGCTGAGGATGAGGGATTCATGATGGAGGAGGGGACTCAGGGCTGGGGCAGAGGATTAGGGTGCGGGGGATGAGGGCTCTGGCTGGGTCTGAGGATTAGGTTGCAGGGGGATGAGGGGTTCATGCTGCGCAGGGGGGCTCAGGGCTGGGGCAGAGGATTAGGGTGCAGGGGGATGAGGGCTCTGGCTGGGGATGACGGTTTGGGGCATTGGGGAGGCTCAGGGCCGGGGGAGAGACCCAGCTCCAAATATTGCTGGAGCAGGGCCCCCAGCCCTGAATATTCCTGGAGCCCGGGCACCGCACACAGATATGACCTGCCGCCTATGC
Organism: Mauremys mutica; assembly: GCF_020497125.1. Classification (NCBI taxonomy): domain Eukaryota; kingdom Metazoa; phylum Chordata; order Testudines; family Geoemydidae; genus Mauremys; species Mauremys mutica. Next base: position 151,329 of record NW_025423298.1, read on the forward strand.
CTGCGGAAGCTAAGCCTGCCTGGGGAGCCCGCCCCAGCTCACGGCTCCACCCCCTCCACTGAGCACCCCGGCATCGCTCTAATTCTCCTCCCCGCCCAGGCTTGCGACGCCGATTGGAGGAGAATTAGAGCTGGGCTGTGTGCTCGGCGGAGGAGGCAGAGTGGAGGTGAGCTGGGATGGGGAGCTGTTTCCCTGTGCGCCCCCATTGCCCCGTTACTGCGGACAGCCCTCCCCGCGCGCCCCCCCACCCAGCTCACCTCCGCTCCACCTCCTCGCCTGAGGGGGCTTTTAGACGCCTCCAACCACTAGGCGCCCTAGGTGGCCGCCTAGTTTGCCTAAATGGTTGCACGGGCCCTGGTGTTCACAAGCAGTGTGAAAACGTGCAATTCCCGCTCACACTGCACAGGGGCAGCACAGCTCCGGGGTTCTCTGGAATCACACAATAATGCCGGCTTTGTTCCCACAGCACCTGGAGCTTTGCACAGTGAGACATGGGGGTGCTGCAGCACCCGCCACAGCCCTCGGTCCCGCCCCTCTGCTTCTCTGCAGGGAACTTGTTATGCCACGAGGGGTGGGGGGGGGCAGGGAGACTGTGCAGGAGACCCAGGCCCACACCCCGAGCACTGCAGCTCCAGTGCTGTGTGCGGGATTCATTTCTGCTCTCTGATAAAACTGCCCCAGGCTCCTCTGTCCAACTAATATTTGCGCAGGCTCCCCGGCGCTGTTAGTATCTGTCCAGAGCTCTCGCCTGCCCTGCCCCAGGAGAGCTGGGCGCTCGCCCTGCTCTAGGAGAGCCAGGCAGGCCCTGAGCACTAGACGGTGACCCTAGGCCAGTGGTGCCAGAACAATCTGTATAGTGGGGGGTGCTGAGCCACCGAACCAACTGTAACCCCTGGGTGTGATGGAAACCACGTCAAGCCAGGGGCTGCTGCAGCCCCCCCAGTTCCAGCCCCTCTGCCCAGGCAGCTCCCCCAGCCTGACACACACACCCAGCCCCTGCACCCGCCACACCCCAGGGCTCCTCAGCCCAGAGGGGAGCCCCCCGGCTGAGTGGGGAATCAGAACCCCCCGAAATTACCCTGGGACCAGCATGATCTGCCTCCGCCCTGCCCTGCTCCGCATGTATTCGGAGTGAGTCAGTTTCCCTGTCCCAACATGTGTCCTGCCCTGTGTCTCTTCTCCTCCCCAGCTCCTTCCAAACCACCCCATTTCCCCTGCACCCCGGGCTGGGTCTCTGCCAACCCCCCTTCTCCCCTCCTGCCCCCAATATCTCCCTGCCCCTGCAGGTCTATAGGGCTGGATCCCTCCCTCCCCCCTTCTCCCCTCATTTCCTGCCTCTGGGGGGTCTATGGAGATGGGTGTCTCCTCCCTCCATCCCCTCCCCTGCCCCCAATATCCCTCTGGGGCTCTGTGGGGCTGGGGCTCTCTCCCTGCCCCTGTGCTCCGCCCTGCACATGATGTCCTGGGAGTGACTCAGTTTCCCTGGACCAACATTTCACACACCCCACCCGACATGTCTCCCTCCACCCCACCCCATTTCCCCTGCACCCCAGGCTGGGTCTCTGCCAATCCCCCTTCTCCCCTCCTGACCCCTAGATCCCCTGCCCCTGCAGGTCTATGGGGCTGGGTCTCTCCCTCCCCCCTTCTCCCCTCATCCCTTCCCCCAATATCTCCCTGCCCCAGGCTGTCTATGGGGCTGGGTCTCTCCCTGAAGCCCCGCCCCCAGCGCGGGGCTCACAGACAATCCCCGCCCAGCGGCTGTGACGTGCGCTGACGTGCTCACTCCCCGCAGGCAATTCATTCACTGGAGACCAAAACGACAGAAGGTGTCACGTGTCCATGGGCGGGGCTATGCAGATGAGCAGTGTCTGGCGGCAGGACGCAGAGCAGCGAGAGGAACCGAAGGAGCCCGGCGGAGAGAATTCTCTGCGTGTGGACAGAATCCGGTGTGGGGAGTTCGTGCTGTGGGTGCCTGCGCCGGAGTCACTTCGGGGCAGTGATTGCTACTGAGCTACACAGTGACCAAAGGCGTGTGACTGGGGTGTGGTGCCTGGCGGGGAGCAGCTCATGGTGAAAAGAAAGCAGCAGATCCTGTCCTAGCAGTGGTTTGTGGGGCTGGGTGGGGTTTCTTTGCAACCATGAGTGGGATTGTTGTGGGTGCAACTAGACCCCCCCCACTTCTCTGGTGGGCGGGACTTCTACTGTCCACCTGGGGGAGGGGGAGGTTCATGATGTCACAGCCCATGGTGGAGGGGATGTTGAATCATGTTTCTGAAGTGGGAGAGCAACTTCCCCGGCTCCCACTCACTCTCCACTAGGGGGCTGGGCTGGGATCTCTAGGGAGGGAAGCACAGGAAAAAACAGTCTCCCCTATGGAACCCAGGAGTCCTGGCTCCCAGTTCTCCTGCTCTAGACCCCTTCCACTCCCTGGGCCAGGGATAGAACCCAGGGGTCCTGGTGCCCAGCTGCCTCCCTGGTCTGACCACTCGACCCCACTCCCCTCCCAGGGTGGTGCAGGGGTCACTGGGTCTGTGTCCTAGCTCTGCTAAGGGCCTTGACTGATTTTCCCAAAGTGCTTCCTTCTGAATCCATCCGACGAAGTGGGGATTCAACCAAGAAAGTTCATGCTCCAATACGTCTGTTAGTCTATAAGGAGCCACACGACTCTTTGCTGCTTTTACAGATCCGGCACCTCTGACCCCACCCACCCCCCGCCCGGTCACTGCCCACCCCTGTGTGGGGGCACCAGCACTGTGCCGGGTCGTGATGGGAAATTGTCCAAGTTGGCTCAGAGGAGACGTGTGTGTCCCTGCTGCCCCCTGTTGGCGGGGCTGAGCCCTACTCTGTGTGTGTGTGTGCGCATCTGTGACACTGTTTGTATCAGTGTGTTGCTGGGCTAACCAGTAGGAAATGGCTTTGCAGGATTTTGTATTCTGCAGCAAGTCACAGTCACAGTCACAGTCACAGTCACAGTCAGTCAGTCAGTCACTCTCTCTCTCTCTCTCACACACACACACACACACACACACACACACACACACACACACTCTGACGCACAAAGGGACTCACACAATCCCAAGAACACTCACACACAACACACCCAGAGGGACATGCTAGCCCAACCCCCAAAGAGAGCAACAATCACACCCCCAGCCACACTCACAATCACCCCCCCACACACCATAATATTCACAATCGTGCTCAGAGACACAACTGCACGCAGTTCACTCCCAATGCTCCAAATACAAGGACCTCCTGCCCCACACAGCATGTGCCAAGGCCTGTGGCACTCACTGCCACTGGACAGCTACCGATGAGAATGATCCCCTCATGCTGGATCATCTGCTTGGCCTCCCTGCCCCCTCTCGGGGTGCGCTGTGCAGCGTGGCTGGGGATTGTGCCGTGGCCCAGCACCAGGCAACGCAGAACGGACACCACACACCCTGCCCCACCTCATCTGAGCTACTCTCCAGGTGCATTGGAGCCCAGCACCCCGCACCTTGGCCCTCCTGCCCCACAGGGGGTGAGCTGCAGCCCCTGCCACACTCTGCAGAGAGGAGAAGGGTCAGGCCAGCCAGCCATTGTAAGATGGGGAAATCACCATCGGGGTCGATGGTATGGGCTGTGACATACAGAGAAACAGTTGTCGCGCCGGCAGAAGGCAGCAGAGCATGCACACACACACACACAATTGCAAACATACACAAACACATGCATGAATCCAACCACACACGCACACAATTGCTAATATACACAAACACCCGCACAAATCCAGCCAACACCAACACAAGCCTGGCAGCCAGGGGAGCAGAGCAGGCTGGGGCCGGGTAACTCCACTTCCTGCAGGAAGTAGCCAGCCCCCCATCCCCCACGGAGGCCTGGGACCAGCCCCCCTCTGCTTCTCCCCACAGAGGCCTGGGGCCCCAGCCTGCTCTGCTCCCCTGGTTCCCAAGCTTGGGGGGAGGAGGGAACCACCCCACAGCACTCGCCAGCGGCATGGCTGGGAGCCAGGGGAGTGGACCAGGCTGGGACTGGGTCACTCCACTTACCATGCAGTGAGTGCAGGGGCGGGGGCCATGGGTAAGAGCCGGGCAGCCCCCCCTGCAGCAGCTCCCCACCCCAGCTCACCTCCACTCCGCCTTCTCCCCTGAGCACGCCGGCGCCGCTCCACTTCTCCCGCCTCCCAGACTTGCGGTGCCAATCAGCTGTTTAGTGCCGCAAGCCTGGGAGGGGAGGAGAATTAGAGCGGGGGCAGCGTGCTCAGGGGAGAAGACGGAGCAGAGGTGAGCTGGGACAGGGAGTGGTTCCCCTGCACGCACCCCCCCATTGCTTGCTGCACACCCTCCCCCCCCCCCATTGTTTGCTGCACGCCCTCCCCCCGCACCTCCCAGCCCCCTGCCCCAGCTCATCTCCACTCCACTGCCTCCCCTGAGTGCGATTTTTGGTGCCCCCAACCACTTGGCACCCTGGGCGGCCGACTAGTTCGCCTAGTGGTTGCACCGGCCCTGGCCACTGCCTATCAGCAGGATTCCTCCTCCTCCTCAGTGCGACTAAATCTCCTCACCTAGACAGCCAGTCCATCCGCTGCACCCCAGTCCCCCATGCCTGAGCCTCCCTGCCAAAGCTCTGCACCTGGCTCCAGAGAATTAAGTCTCACGTGTCACTGGGAACTCGACTTCTTGTGCCCAGAGAGTCTTGGCCCCCCTCAGTAGCTGACCCGAGAAACACAATGTCTGCAAAAGCAGCAAAGAGTCGTGTGGCACCTTATAGACTAACATACGTATTGGAGCATGAGCTTTCGTGGGTGAATCCCCACTTCGTTGGATGCGTCAGTGTCTGCCTTTTGCTAATAGACCCTGCAGCTCCGAAGACCCTGGAGCTCCCAGCCGCCCCAGGCAGCCCTCAGCCGCCCCCAGCGCTCAGACACTGCAGGCAGAGCCTGGCGTTCCCAGTCACCGGGGGGGTGAGGAGAAGCCGCAGCCCCCGGCCATTGCAGGTGGCCCCGTAGCTCCCAGCCGCCGCAGGTGGATGCCAGAGCCCCCAGCTGCCATCGGGACCCCGCAGCCCCCGGCCGCCACGGGCAGGAACCGTCACCCCGCGACCGGCAGAAAACAGCCGCGCGCGGAAGCCCCTCGCACCCTGTGACACCCCCGGTGCTGCGGCTTCTCGCCAGGCGGGAGGCGGCGCCCAGTAGTTTCCCCAGGAATTGAAATTAGAGAGGGTGTTTGAATTTACAGGGGGGTTGTCAGGGCCAATGAGATACATAAAAGAGATGTGAATAAAGTAAATGTTTTGTTAGGATAAAGCAAATTTAACATAAGGATAATGCAAGTTACACATAACAGGTCTAGATTTCTAAAAATATATATAATTTAAAACAATGTATTTAATTTAAATTGACTTTTGAAAAGTAAGCCATCATGGGATAAGAGGGAAGTCCTCTCATGGATCAGTAACTGGTTAAAATCTTGGAAACAAAGGGTAGGAATAAATTATCAGTTTTCAGAATGGAGAGAGATGGTATCCCAGAGGGGTCAGTACTGGGACCATTACTGTTCAACATACTCATAAATGATCTGGAAAAATGGGTAAACAGTGAGGTGACAAAATTTGCAGATGATACAAAACTGTTCAAGATAGTTAGTTAAGTCCCAGGCAGACTGCGAAGAGTTACAAAGGGATCTCACAAAACTGGGTGATTGGGCAACAAAATGGCAGCTGAAATTCAATGTTGATAAATGGCTTCATCGGATGCATAGAATGGAACATATAGTGAGGATATATGTATATGCACACACACATACACACAGAGAACATGAAAAGGTGGGAGTTGCCCAACCAACTCTAAGAGACTAATTAATTAAGATGAGCTATTCTCAGCAGGAGAAAAAAAAACTTTCGTAGTGATAATCAAGATGACCCATTTAAGGTAGTTTGACAAGAAGGTGTGAGGATACTTAACATGGGGAAATAGATTCAATGTGTGTAATGGCTCAGCCATTTTCAGTCTCTATTTAAGCCTAAATTGATTGTAACTAGTTTGCATATTAATTCAAGTTCAGCAGTTTCTCGTTGGAGTCTGTTTTTGAAGCTTTCTGTTGCAAAATTGCCACCTTTAAATCTGTTACTGAACGGCCAGAGGTTGAAGTGTTCTCCTACTGGTGTTTGAATGTTATAATTCTTGACGTCTGCTTTACATCCCATTTATTTTTTTGCACAGAGACTGTCTGGTTTGGCCAATGTACATGGAAGAGGGGCATTGCTGGCACATAATGGCATATATCACATTGGTAGATGTGGAGGTGAACGAGCCCCTGATGGCATGGCTGATGTGATTAGGTCGTATTATGGTGTCACTTGAATAGATATGTGGACAGAGTTGGCATCGGGCTTTGTTGCAAGGATAGATTCCTGGCTTAGTGTTGTTGTTCTGTGGTTGCTGGTGAGGATTTGCTTCAGGTTTGGGGATTGTCTGTAAGCAAGGACTGGCCTGTCTCCCAAGATCTGGGAGAGTGAGGGATCATCTTTCAGGATAGGTTGTAGAAATTTGATGATTCGCTAGAGAGGTTTTAATTGGGGGATGAACGTAAAGGCCAGTGGTGTTCTGTTACTTTCTATGTTGGGCCTTTCTTGTAGTAGGTGACTTCTGGGTACTCTTCTGGCTCTGTCAACCTGTTTTTTCACTTCAGCAGGTGGGTATTGTAGTTTTAAGAATGCTTGATAGAGATCTTGTAGGTGATTATCTCTATCTGAGGGATTGGAGCAAATACGGTTGTATCTTAGAGCTTGGCTATAGACAATGGATCATGTGGTGTGTCCTGGATGGAAGCTGGAGGCATGTAGGTAAGTCTAGCGGTCAGTGGGTTTCCGGTATAGGGTTGTGTTTATGTGACCATCGCTTATCAGCACAGTACTGTCAAGGAAATGGACCACTTGAGTGAATTGATCTAGGCTGAGGTTGATGGTGGGATGGAAATTGTTAAAATCATGGTGGAATTCCTCAAGGGCTTCTTTTCCATGAGTCCAGATGATGAAGATGTCTTCAGTGTAGTGCAAGTACAGTAGGGGCATTAGGAGACGAGAGCTAAGGAAGCGTTGTTTTAAGTCAGCCATAAAAAAATTGGCATACTGTGGGGCCATGTGGGTACCCATAGCAGTGCCGCTGACTTGAAGATATATATTGTCCCCGAATGTGAAATAGTTGTGGGTGAGGACAAAGTCGCGAAGTTCAGCCACCAGGTTTGGCATGAAACTAGTTCACAAAATCATTGCTTATGCCCCTGGCCTGCCTATTTCCCTTTGGCTTCTCAAGTGCCTCTGGAGGGACGCAGCTTCCCAGACACACAGATCCTTCCCTTCAACGTGCACTGGACGGACATTCGAAACACAGCCCTTTCCAGGAGGGAATGCGCCGCTTTTGGACCCTGGCGCCCAGCAAGAAGTCCTGGGACTCTTTTTCTGACGGATGGACCCCACTGACTTGCCTTTACCAAGCAGAAACTAAGGACCGGCTGATGGCTCTCTTTGCAAACGGACGCCATCAGACTGAGCCACGAGGCATGCTGCAGGATAGCCCCTCCCCACCAAAAATTAATGCCGTGACCCGGATTCGAACCGAGGTTGCTGCGGCCACGGCGCAGAGTACTAACCACTATACGATCACGGCCAGGCGCTGCGGGGTGCAGGCAGCAGCCCAGTGCAAAAGGCTCAGCTCTGCGCTCTCGGGGCGGCCACCTACCTCGCCGGCAGCCACAGGTATTTCTCAAGTCTCCCCATTACAGTCACAGGTAAAATGCTGAGCAAAGGAAAAAATAGAGGAAGCCAATCCCATGCCTGTCCCTTTTTCTGTCTTCCTCCACCCCTGGACCAAGTCCCTCCCCGTTTGTCTGGGCCATTGTCCTCATGCCCCTGGCCAGCCTATTTCCCTTTGCCGCTCTGAAACGTGCCCCCACGTGCAGGCCCCGAAGCTGGGCCCGGGGGCGGAAGGCCAGGGAGAGGCTTTGGCTAGGGACAGCATGTCCTTGCGAGGTAATTGTCTCTCTGGAGGTGAAAGTCATCAGTGCGGGGTGCGAAGGGAAGTGGCCGTAGAAGGAGAATGCAAGGCATGTGGTGGGCAGGCCAGGGATTTCTTTGTTCCCCCCTTGAAAAGGGGTCACCCTCCCCATCAGGGAATCAAACCCCGGTCTCCCGCGTGACAGGCGGGGATACTCACCACTATACTAACGAGGAAAGGGGCACAGGGAGGGGCCCCAGCTCCCACAGACCAGCTATGGTCAGCGTACACCTACACCGTCGCATGGGCCCCAGCAGGCAACAGCACCCCCGGCCCTCTTCTGCTTCCCAAAGGCTTTGGCCGCAGCAACAGCCCTGGGAAAAGCCCTGGCCCTCCTCACCTGCCCTTGCCCAGCACGACGCCTTTTCGGGCCTACACAGCTCCTCACACAGCACCCGCCTGGGACCTTGCCCTCCCCTACCAGCTCAGCAGCACCTTTTTTCCTCTCAAAACCGCCTCTTGCCACCCTCCCCCTTCCACACTTCAGACTCACCTCATCACAAACTCACCCACGGCCCCTTTGGCTTCTCAAGTGCCTCTGGAGGGACGCAGCTTCCCTGGCACGCGGATCCGGCTGATGGCTCCCAAGTGTGCAAGTCCGTCCCCGCAGAGCTGCCCCATAGGATGACATTGAATGTTAGGCCTGAATAAAGATGTAGCACAAAAACCAGTTATGTCAATCTGACTGAAGTCAGCATGTTTCATAAAGCCCTGGGAAAAAGTGAGATACGAAAGGGAGGTGCATTCCTCAAGTTACCAGCTGCGTTAACTCCTGTCTTCCAGTGTCTGGTGCTTGGCAACTATGCTGATAAGAAAGTTGCTGGGGCATCACAACTTGCTTACATTATAAAGAAAGACAGATGTGCTTTGTTATTAGGGTTTGTTACTAACCAAAGGGGGGTGGGATATGGGTTGAGTGAAGTGAATAATTTATGACGGGGACTCGAACCCCAACAGCGAAGTTCGTTGTCTGACCGCAGAGTTACAGACAACACCAGCAAGGTCCAAAACAAAAGCTCTTTATTGACAAGTGCACGTGTCAGTAAAGAACTGCTCGTATCCGAAGAGAACCAGCCCCCCTTTACAGCTTAGTCTTAGCTTATATAGACAGTTTTATTACGTCATAAATTATTCACTTCACACAACCTATATCCCACCCCCCTTTGGTTAGTAACAAACCCTAATAACAAAGCACATCTGTCTTTCTTTATAATGTAAGCAAGTTGTGATGCCCCAGCAACTTTCTTATCAGCATAGTTGCCAAGCACCAGACACTGGAAGACAGGAGTTAACGCAGCTGGTAACTTGAGGAATGCACCTCCCTTTCGTATCTCACTTTTTCCTAGGGCTTTATGAAACATGCTGACTTCAGTCAGATTGACATAACTGGTTTTTGTGCTACATCTTTATTCAGGCCTAACATGAAGAAACTGTGGAAAACGGGACGGGGGTGGGGGGCAATAGGCTCCTGTATAAGAAAAAGTTCTCCCAGACCGGACTGTCCCTTTAAACATGGGACATCTGGTCACCCTGGAGCAGCCCCGCACTCCTGCTCCCCGGTTGGTGCGTTTGTAACCCGGGGGCTGAAGCCGACGCTCTCCGGCGCCACCTGCTGGGAACAGAGGGCAATGACTGAGCGACGTCCTGGCTAATTTAAATATCACCTTGTTCTCTGCTGTGTGGCTCCACTGGAGAGATGGGGAGAGGCCTGAGTGTGGCAGCACCTTATTTGCATATATTAAAAGCAGCAGTTTTGGGCCATTGGGGTAAAATATGAGTAAGTTTTGGGGTTGGGCCCCACATGTTTAGTGCAGGCTGTGGGGAGCCGGGCTGAGCAGAGCCTGCCCCGACGGGGTGTGTGGTCACCCTGAGCTGGGAGCGTGTGGCCAGACATGGGGAAGGGGCTGCGGGGGGAAGGAGGGAGGGAGAAAGTTGGTTGTGAAAACAGAAAGTGCCCCCCCCTTTTTTTTGGTGTTTGGGTGGGTGTCTCTTTACCTAATGAAGAGCAGTGGTGGGGAAGGGGAATTGAGACTCTGCTTTGGGGGCTGTTGTTGGGTGCTACACGAGCCACCCAGTGCTGGCTGCTGCTGTGGGACATAGGACAGGTCGGGGTGGGGCTGTCTGGGTCCTTGAGATGAGGGGCGGTTCCTGGTTGGCTGGTGCCCGCCTGCCTAGTGTTTTTTGACAGCTAATCTCCCATTGGCCCTTGTGTGGGGCGGGTCTCTGAAAGCTGGTCTCCCATTGGGCCCTCCCCAACTGACGTTTCTGACAGGCTCATCTCCCATTGGTGACGTTGTCTGACAGCGATGCGGGGTGGAGCCGCCAGGGCCTTGTGCGCTCAGAGCTCAGCGCCGCCCGCGAGAAGCGGCGCGAGGCCGCGCGGGGCGGGTTCCGCTGCCGGGCGGAGGGACCGAGACCGCAGCAGCGGCGCCGCCTCCCGACTGGCGAGAAGCCGCAGCACCGGGGGGGGGTCACAGGGCGTGAGGCGCTTCCGCGCGCGGCTGTTTCCTGCCGGTCGCGGGGTGACGGGTCCTGCCCGGGGCGGCCGGGGGCCGCGGGGTCCCGATGGCAGCGGGGGGCTCTGGCGTCCGCCCGCCCACGGCGGCTGGGAGCTGCGGGGCCACCTGCAATGGCCGGGGGCTGCGGCTTCTCCTCACCCCCCCCCTGGTGACTGGGAGCTCCGGGCTCTGCCTGCGGTGTCTGAGCGCTGGGGGCTCCTCTCCTGCCTGGGGCGGCCGGGAGCTCCAGGGGCTTCGGCGCTGCAGGGTCTGTGAGCAATGACGTGGGGCTGCAGGGTCCTCCCGCCATCAAGGCCTGTTGGGAAATCCTGGGTCCATCCGCAGCGGCTGGGAGCTCTGGGGTCCACTCGTAGGAGCTGCAGGGTCCATACGCAGTGGGGTGGGGCTGTGGGGGCTCCCCAGCCACCCATGGCTGCTGGGAGCTCCAGGGTCTGCCTGTGGGAGCTGTGGGGAGATGAGGGGTTTGGGGTGGAGGAGGGGGCTCCAGGCTGCAGGGTGGGGCCGAGGGATTCAGAGTGCAGGAGGGGGCTGTGGGTTGAGACAGGGGGTTGGGCTCCAGGACGGGGTGATGGCTCGGGGGTGGGGTCAGGGATGAGGACAGGGATGAGGGGTTCCAGGTGTGGGAGGAAGCTCTGGGCTGGGGCACGGGGGTGAGGGCTCTGGGGTGCAAGAGGGGACTCTGGGTTTGGGGGGGTTCAGGGCTGGGGCGGGGGGTTGAGGTGCAGACTTACCTCGGGCGGCTCCTGGTCAGCGGTGCAGCAGGGGGGACCTACTGGCCACTTCCAGGGTGCAGCACGGAGCCCTAGGACACGTAGGGACCAGCCTGCCTGAGCCCCGCAGCACCGCTGACCGGACTTATAACCTGGTCATCCCACTGGGAGCTCCAGGGTCCCCCTGTCACATGTGGTACCTGGGAGCTCTGGGATCCCCCCACAACAGCTGGGAGCATCCCGCTGCTCACAGTAGCTGGGAGCTGTGGGGTCCATCCGTGGTGGCATGGGCCTGTGGGAGCCCCTTCCGCTGCTGGTGGCTGATAGCTCTGGGGCCCCCACCAGCCAACAGCTCCAGTCTTGCTGCCCCAGGGCTGAGGCGGAAAATGTCACTGAGATCTCTGACAGTCACAAATTCTGTGACCCCCCCTTTATATGATCTTAGCCTTAATAGTTGTTGACTGTCTCTCTCAATCTAGTGGTCTGCTCTAGCGCGGGTGGGACAGGGAAGACAGAAGCTCACCCCCCAGCACAGGTTTGGGCAAAAATGTCTCTTGAGCTATTTGCTGTGCATGCAGAGGACTTGTCCAGGCCGGTGGAGCAGCTCAGCCAGATGAGGAGCTGGAAGAAGGAGACCGGAGCAGCCTGGACATCCCACTTTTTCTCCACAGCCACTGCCTGTCAGCAGGATTCCTCCTTCTCCTCAGTGAGACCAAATCTAAGCACCTAGACAGCCGGTCTGTCCGCTGCACCCCAATCCCTCATGCCAGAGCCTCCCTGCCAAAGTCCTGTACCTGGCTCCAGAGAATTAAGTCTCACGTGTCACTGGGAACTTGATTTCTTGTGCCCAGAGAGTCTCGGCCCCACTCAGTAGAGGACCTGAGAAACACAGTGTCTGCCTTTTCCAAATCAGTGCTTGGAAAGGTTTTGTTCCTGTGACCGCGTGTCCTAACGGATAAGGCGTCTGACTTCGAATCAGGAGATTGAGGGATCGAGTCCCGTTGTGCTTGTGCAATTTTACCTTTGTGCTGTAAGTCCTGCTCCCTTCAGGGCTGGAACCTCTTCTTGGCCGCTCAGGCCAATGCTCTGGCTTCAGCTAGAGCCCCGGGAAGGAGTTGGGGGTTTCACAAAGGCTGGAGCATGAGCCCCAGGTGCTTCCAGTCTCACCTTTGCCATTCCTGACTTGCCAAAGAAAATGGGCGGCTGCCCGGGCTAGAGTGTGGAGCAGTTTCCCTCTTCCAAGTGTGCGCCTGTCCCTGTGCTGGAGGGTACTTGCTACATAGCACCTTTGGAGCCTGGGTGTTTCTCTGCTTCTCGCCAGCTGGGTAAAATCTTCTGCCCCACTGCCAAAGTGAGCACCTTGAGTGGGAATGGTAAGAGGCCCCACCAGGGGGGCTGGCCCTGCTTTCCTACCATCTTCTGATGTTGGCCAAAAAGCATCAGCAGCCGCCCTGCATGCTGGTCTGTGGGTGGTTTTCAGTGGGTGTTCAGCATGCCAGGGAGCAGGGAGCAGCCTGTCTGTGCGTCTCTGTGGCTGTCTGCAGGCCACGCATAGGCATGGTTCTCCCCTTCTCTTACCCTACCCTTGGTTGCTCTGTGGTTTTTAAGCCTTCCCTTGGAGCTGTCAGCACCAGCCGCCTCTGTCCTAGGTGCCCGGAGGAGGAGAGGTGCTGGGCTCCAGCCTGGGACTCTTCCTCCCTCCTGCCTTTCCCTGACTATGAAACCTGGCCCTGACACTCCTTTCTTCAAGCGCCATGTGGGCAAGAGGAAAAGTGTGGTAGAAAGCACAAGGGCCAAACTTGTGGGCATCAGAAATCCCAAACACCCAGTCAAACCATAGCCACTTCTAGACCCCATTCCAACCAAAGACCTGGCTCCAGTGGGGATGAGTCATCCAGCACAAGGTAAACAACTCATTCTTAGACAGCTGGAGATAGGAAAGCACTTGAATCTCCAGGGATTTACCACAAGGTCCCACTGAGATTTGAACTCAGATTCCAGCATGCCAACCATTACACCAGCTTGTGCTAGTGTCTCTGAACATTGGTGACCCTATCATAGAATACCAGGGTTGGAAGGGACCTCAGGAGGTCACCTAGTCCAACCCCCTGCTCAAAGAAGGGCCAATCCCCAGACAGATTTTTATCCCAGATCCCTAAATGGCCCTCTCAAGGACTGAGCTCACACACCTGGGTTTAGCAGGCCAATACGCAAACCACTGAGCTCTCCCTCCCTCACAGGGCCAGCTTGTGTAAGGGGACTGTTGGCCCTTTACTAAAACTGAGTGGGGGTTTTTAGGTTGGCTAGTTCCCAGTCCCAATAGAAGTGGGAAGGGTCAATGGGAAATCAGGACCCTGAGACTGACAGGCCCCTGGGGCAATGGTCACCAACTGGTAGGGAACAAGTGAGAATTTGTTAATGAGTAAAATTCCTGGTGAAAATTGGCAAAGCTGTGGAGAGTTTGAAAAGTTCCAGTGAATTTACACATGAAGATACAAACAGAGAGAAAGAGACCATCACAGACTGCACAGGCCCACACAGATATAAACAAAAACCAAACCTGCACAGCACACAGAGCCATAGACACATAAGGGAAAGCCACACAAAACATAGAACAAATCCACACCAAAAAATACAGCAAAAGCCCACAACAGGAAAGCACAAAAACCACATACCAAAAGAATACTTAGCAAAAAACAATCTGCATGCAAAAGTCATACACACACACACACACACACACACACACACACACAAAACTATGCAAGGCATCCACAAAAATTATACAGGACCCACATGCACATCAACACAACAGACAAAAAAACCCCAACATACAGAAAGCCAGGCAGGGTTTGAGTCTCACAGCGAAGAGGGTGAGCACACAGGTGGTTTGGGGAGCAAAGACTGAGGGGGAGTCGGGGGCAGTGCTCTGGGCTCTGCTCCACCCCTTCTGACACAGGCGGCTGGTGGAGAGCAGAGCCTGGTAGGTCTGTGGAATCTGCCCTGCTCTCTGTAAAGCAAGGGGACCTCGGTGTCTTCTGAGCTGCAATTGTATTTTCTGCAGGGCAAAATGATTGGCAGAAGCCATTTGCTTAAAGGAAACTAGTGCTGTAGGTGAGGTTTGAGCTCACAACCTCAGCATGACTCCACTCAGCACTGCTTTGTAAGTACTGGGCACTAACCCATTGCACCACTGCACCCTGTTTTTAGGAGCTTGTCTCCATGTTTCATGGATGGATTAGCGGAGTGGGGGGTTGCATTAGCTAAAACAAATCCATATTAAAGGCTGCAGGATGGCAGCAGCAGAGGTGGGGAGCCTCCTTCCATATAATAGAGCTGGTTCCCCCTTCCGTTGCTCAGGGGAAGGTTGGTGCTTTGAGCCCACCTGGTGCTGGAACGTCCCATGGGTGAGATTAACGGGACTCTTGGTGTTAGGCCTGAATAAAGATGTAGCACAAAAACCAGTTATGTCAATCTGACTGAAGTCAGCATGTTTCATAAAGCCCTGGGAAAAAGTGAGATACGAAAGGGAGGTGCATTCCTCAAGTTACCAGCTGCGTTAACTCCTGTCTTCCAGTGTCTGGTGCTTGGCAACTATGCTGATAAGAAAGTTGCTGGGGCATCACAACTTGCTTACATTATAAAGAAAGACAGATGTGCTTTGTTATTAGGGTTTGTTACTAACCAAAGGGGGGTGGGATATGGGTTGTGTGAAGTGAATAATTTATGACGTAATAAAACTGTCTATATAAGCTAATACTAAGCTGTAAAGGGGGGCTGGTTCTTTTCGGATACGAGCTGTTCTTTACTGACACGTGCACTTGTCAATAAAGAGCTTTTTTTTTGGACCTTGCTGGTGTTGTCTGTAACTCTGCGGTCAGACAACGAACTTCGCTGTTGGGGTTCGAGTCCCCGACATCTTTGGCGACTCCGCCGGGACTTTGTCTGACTCTCCGGCGGGGGATCAGACTCTGAGGCAACGCAGCGCGCATCCTCTGATTTAGAGGAGCCTTGCCTGGTAATCTGATCTCTGCGTCGGCGATAAGGCGAGTTCTGTGAACCAGCTGAAGCTCGTAGAAATCCAGCAACATCCACCTACCCGTTGAGTAGGGTTAAGGTTGCCTGGGTTAGAGTCCCAGTGCAGATTGTCGGGGTTAGAGTCCCTGACAACTTAGGTCTGGGTTAGAGTCCCAGTCCAGGTTTGCACCGGATCCAAGTAGTCTGGGTTAGAGTCCCAGCCTGGGTTTGAGTCCCAGTCCAGGTGTTCGAGTCCCCTGGAGAGGTAAGTGAGCGCTCGACGCGGGAGGTGGTGGTTAGAGTCCCTTTACCTTGACGTGGGGAAGAGGGGTTAGAGTCCCCTTACAAAATGGGACAAGTTGGCAGTAAGTGTCTGGGGGACGCCCCATTGTCTCTAATACTTAAAGATTGAAAGAAGATTTCTGGAACCAGGTAGCTTTTGGAGCTGTATGTTTAAAGCTGTATGGAGAGCTCTTGTAAAAATCCCCCAGCATATGCCCCAGAGCCACACTGGGAGGAAGACTGTCCGTGGGGACGTCTGTCTCTCTTGGGCTCATGCCATCTGAATTTATTGACTGTGCAGCAAGATATGATGCATCGTGGTAATAGGAAATAATGGCCTTGGTGTGTGTGTGTGTGTGTGTGTGTGGAAAATGGGGGAGGGACAGTCTAAATATTCCACCTCACCCCCTAAGGGTACCCCAGCATGTTACATGTACGTACATTATAGTCTTAAAACCTGCAGGTATTTAAAGAATTGGAATCTTTACACGTGTGAAAACCTATCTAAACAATGCCCATTAGAAGGTACCTTCAATCTAGATAAGATCATATATCTCAAAGGAGCTTTTAATCACCAAAGAAAAGCCTCTGACACAGTGTGAGCAATTTGTCTAGGAACGGGTTAATTTGAAATTCAGCCTGACTTGGTGAAACTGGAGAAGCCACAGGCTGGAATCTGAACTGGACTCTCTGAAAGAGACACTGCAGGAGATTCCAGGGTGTAAAAAACAGCTCTCCCAAGAGCGGAAGCATGTTGGAAATTCTGGACAAGCTGTATACAGGATAATCTCCCGTCTGCCTATTCCCCTTCTCTGAACGTTATACAGACGTGGCCAGTTTGGACATGTGTGAGTATTAAAGTGGCTTAAGGGTTAAAGTATTCATGTTCTTCCTGAGTAATGTGGGAGCGTTCCCAACACTCTTCATTGTTGTTTTATTATTTTTAATTAAGCTTTAAAATTTGATTATATGGTGTGTTCCCCCAACGTCCTGCAGTAGATGAATTGGTAACAAATTTGTCACAGTTTGGTGAGCAATTGAGAATAGGGGAGCCCTATAGAATTTACACCATCTATCTGTTTTACCTTTGTTTTGTGTTTCTTTTGTTTGGTACTTTTGGTGTTATATGTTGAGGATTGCATGATTAAAGGTGAGCCTACTCTCAGCTGCAGTAAGTCTGAGAACTGGAGAGGGGTTTAGCATTTTTCTCTCCATCCTGGTTGACCGGAAGGGTGGCAGGTGGATCTGCCCCCAGTCGTAGCAGGACTGGGCAATAGAGTAGTTGGAGAAAAGGGCCGAGATGTGTACTTGATAACTAGAATTGAGCAATTAAGAGCATGGATCATGAACCAGGCGGCAACTCAAACCTGCGCCAGGGCAAGTTGCAGGCCTTGAGACAGGATTTCCAGTTAGAAAAGGAAGCCCTGGCTAAGCAAGTACCAGTCCTTCAGGGACTTGTTAAAATTTAACCATTTGTGCTCAGCATATGTTGTAACGGCAGTGTGTTTGCTACAAGAGGAAATTAAATAGTTCAACGCCAGTGGGCCATGTGTTTTGCCCAGGTGGCAAGTCTCACAGGGGAGGACTCGAGTAGTTTTGTGAGTAGAAATGTTTTAGGGAAAGGACCAGAAGGGTGGGGGCTACTTAAAAAGCCCACCCTCCTAGCTAACTGGTAGTGCAATACGTTGGTACCCATGGAAAGAAACGGTTCAAGAAGAAAAAAAAAAAAAAAAAAAGGATCGGGCCCAGGCGGCCAGGCAACAGACAGAGAGCTTGGAGAACAGGTTGGAAACTTTTAGAGTGTAGTGAAAAAAACAAAAACAGAGTAAGTAAGTATATGCATGTGGGTTCAAATACTCAGAAGAATATTTGGAATGGTGATCTGAGTTGGTTAGTGGTTGTTGAAAGGACAAGCAAGTGATTTAAGGCACAGTGAAAAGTTAACTCTATAGTTGCTGGAGGGAACAGCAGTTGAATTTTGTAAATGTACTAAAGTAAAAAGTTCTTGGTGTCTTTGAAATGTTTGTAAATAAATTCAGGCAAAGAAATTATTAGATTGCAATCATTTGGCTATGAACAATTTTGTTAAATTAGCTGAAGAATGTATCCAGTGCTATGTAATTAAAATTGTATTAGGCTCTAAGAGCACTGTGAGTGATGATGTTTTCTTTCAGTGTTTACAAGCAGGAGTTACAAGTAAAAAGTGAGCCAGCAAGCATCTGTATTAATGCAAATTATCTAATTAATATGGGGTAATTCCCTTGTTTTGCCTAAAATCAACAAGAGTATTTGTATATTTTTAGTAATGATTGCCTGCCCAGAAGAGGTAGACTTCTGTTTCTGTCTTTCAGATAATCAGAGAACACTGATGCCGGCTGACCAGCATTCACCGTACCATGATTTGCTGGCACAGTAAAAATTGTGTTTTGTGTTCTATGTTCTGTCTTGTGGTGTTTGTCCTGTGGCCAAAATTGATGTGTTTAATATTTTTATGGGATGGTCTGATTTAAAATCAAGCAGCAGTGTTGGATTAAAATGCAGATATTTGTTTTGTTCAACTTAGAATACAAAGTGTTTGGATGCATCAGAAAAATGTGATATACTAAAGTCTTATACATTTTCTTAAGTAGGAGAAAGATACTACATTGGCCAAACCTTTTAATTGACAATTGTTATTGAAATTTGCATATTAACAGTCTTTGAAAGCAAGGGCATGGAAAGTTAACCCACTCCCCATATTGTACATGGGATCCTTCTGGCTACCTCAGACTTCTAGCCAGAGGGCTGGGGATGGTGGAAAGCTATTGGACTACAGTTTGTATTAAATGAACTCATCGAAGTGGGTGTGCTTGTCTTGGTTTGTTGTTCTCAAGTTCTGTAATAACATTATTTTAGTGAAATGGTATATGTGGCATATATTAGATAAGACTAATGTACTGTATAACAGCAATGTGTATGTGTTCATTGTTAACACCAGGTGTATACGTAAAACATGAAAGTTTTTTTTGTAGGTTAAAAAAAAAAAGCTGAGAAGGGAAGCGAAAAAAAAAAAAACAAGTTGACTGAAAAAAAAAATAGATAACATGCTCAGTTTAAAGCTGAGACACTGACTTTGTTCAAGGACACTCCTCACAGCTAAGACTTGGCTAACCCTCAAAAGGAACAAGGGGGGGACTTAAATTTGCCCATGCAGCTATAAAATTTGTAAACTCTGCAAAGACACTAATGCAATGTGTTAGGTTTCTTTTCTCACAGGTAAAGAAGAAACAACCCAAAGATCCTAGCAGCCCTCCCACCCCTTGGAACCAGGAGACTGGGTCTACATAAAGATCCTTCAACGAAAGACTGCCTTGGCTCCATGCTGGAAAGGCCCGTATTGAGTCCTGCTGACTACCAACACCGCTATGAAGTGCCAAAGACTGACTGTTTGGACCCAGGATTCTCTCTGCAAAAAGACCCCTCCACCTCAGAAGAATTCTCCTACTGATGATAAGCCTATTTTTTTTTCTAGTTCTATTGTGCTTCTGAACAGCATGGCAAAAGGACAAGGTAATGTGCTGGTTGAACCTCTCCCTTGTCCACGGACAAATCTATTGTGCCTTTGAATTTTTCTAAAAGAAGCAAAACCATTACAGGGTGATGTACTCATCATCTCTTCCCTGTAGAATGCTAAACTACATCTGTTTTGGGAAAGAAGAAAAAAACACTCACTCCACTGACATTGCCAAAGTCCAGGAATTCCTGACCAGAAAGGACATTGAGAACTGACCCTGGTGACGAAACAAAGAATTACACACTGGCAGGAAGAAATTTGTGGGACTTATATTTGGAACTGTGGTATTAATTGGATTTTGGGGTTTATTCTACAGGCTGCGCCCTGTGTTTTGGATAAATCCTTCAGCATGTATTGCCTCCCTCATTGCATTTTGAATAACATTGTCCTTATCCAGTTTTTAGATCGCTTTTACATACCCAGATTGCTCACAAGGGGCTGCCATTAGATTAGCACAACAGAGGGCCTGGGTTATTTCCTCTGGAAAGAAAGAGGATTGACCAAATCCCTGTGGTCTAGGGGCCAATGGTACACAGCCATTTGGAATATTCTTAAAGGCCAAGAAAATGATGAGAAATTGGGCCAACTAGAAAAGGCCATGTGGCAAATTCAGGCCAATTAGCTACCTGGAGAGGGGTAACAATTAGCCAGGAAGGCTTAGCCAGCAAAATAAGGTTCAGCTGGGGCAGGGGTTGGGAAGAAACTAATCAGGTTCAGCTGGCCCCAGTTGCTAGAGACCTTTTTAAACCCTCCCTGACAAGGAAGCCAGGGGGGAAGGAGGACGAGAGAAGCAGGGCAGCTGCCAGCAAGGAGGGACAGCTGAACTCTGAGACTCGCTACAGGACGGAGGGCATTCTCCCCAGGGGGGGGGGAAAGAAACTAGAACTAGGAGGCTGGCTGAGAAGGAATCAGCCTGGCCTTGGGAAATTGGGAAGGGTTTTTTGCCCTTGTGCCTAGCCTGTGCCTCTGAAGCTAGGACGGACTGAGCTAACAAGCAGAGGGGCAGGTATTTTGCCACACGTGGTGTCAGGGGTGGGATCGCCCAGTGAGTGAGGCTCCATGGCAAGCCGTAACTGGGCAGGGTGAAGACCACAAAAAAAAAAAAAAAAAAAATTTTTCTTCTAAAATGGAGGATGTGCTGAAGGCACTGATGCAGGCCACTGCGGCCCAACAAGAGGCCACCCGAGTGCAGGTGGCTGCCCAGCGGGAGTCCGTACGGGTGCAACAGGAGACCAACCAGCTGTTGATGAGCCAGGCAGCCCAAGATCGAGCAAACCTGACCGAGGTAGTGAATCAGTTGAAGGCCCTGACCACGATGACGCAGGGGGCCCAGGGGACCCGACCGCTACGGGCAAGCAACTACTTGCAGAAGATGATACCAGAGGACGATGTAGAGGCATATCTCCTCGCATTCAAGAGGACGGCCGGGCGGGAGGCCTGGCCACAGGACCAGTGGGCCGGTCTGCTGGCTCCATTTCTATGCGGGGAGGCCCAGAAAGCCTACTTTGACATGCCCGCGGAAGCAGCCATGGATTACTCTCGGCTGAAGGCGGAGGTCCTGGCGAGGGCAGGCCTGACGCCTGCCATAAGGGCCCAGTGCTTCCACGAGTGGAAGTACCGGGAGGACAAACCCCCGAGGTCCCAGCTATTCGATCTGATACACCTTGCTCGGAAGTGGCTCCGCCCCGAGGCCCATGGTCCGGAGAAGGTATTAGAACTACTGGTATTGGACAGATACATGAGAGGGTTGCCGCCGGACATACGGGGGTGGGTCTGCCAAAACGACCCCTCCTCTTATGATGATCTGGTTGCTCTCGTGGAGAGACACTTGGCAGCCCAAGAACTATCTCAGACCCCCGGGGGAGGGAGGCGCCAATATCAGAGGCCAGCCTCTACGCTCCGGGAATGCGTCCCGGCAGCCCGAAAAATAGGGGGCTGCCCAAGGGGGGATACCGATGTTATGCCTGTGGTGAACTAGGGCACATTGCTGCCCAATGCCCTAACCTTGGGGAGCCTATGCAGTGCGAACTAGGGGAAATAGGGGGACCGTGCGGGCTAATCAGTCTGGTCGGGGACACGATGGTCCCTCATAGATACACTCGGCCCGTTAAGCTGAACGGGATAGGGACCACAGCATTAATAGACTCAGGCAGTGCAATTACGCTGGTCTCTGGGAAGCTGGTCAAGCCGGGCCAACTATCCCAGGCCCCGCGCTCGGGAATATCCTGTGTACATGGGGATGTCGGCTACTACCCGACCGTCCCTGTACGCATTGAGGTGCTCGGAAACCCCACCGAGGTGACGGTAGGAGTCGTTCCGAAACTCCCTTACCCTGTCCTTATCGGACGGGACTTCCCGGGATTTGATGGCCTACTCCCCGGGAAAGAGGAGGAAGGGTGGGAGAACCCTGGGGGCCCAGGGGCGGCCCAGATGGGGGACCCTCTCCCTGCTTTCCACGAGTTTGGCCAGGACGTGTTCTCCCCACCGGGGAAGCCCAGGAAACCTCGGAGGGAACGGAGGGCCGACAAAAGGAGGGGGACGAGGATCCTGACCCGGTACCTGACGCCTACATTGGTGGGGGAAAGAAGGGGCACAGCTGACAGCGGGGCCAGGCCCGCCGACTCCAGCCCATTTGTTGGGCTGGGTTCCCCGAAGGCTATCTCTGAGGGAGAGGGGGAGGAGGACCCCCCCGAAATGGGGCCCATAGGGGCCGCACGTGGGACTTTTGGTCAGGATCAGGCCAATGATCCCCTATACCATAACATTTTTAAAGAAGTAGTCGAGGTGAACGGGGTCCCGGTGGAGGGAAGAGCTAAGGGACCAGGACCGTATTACATGATTAAAAAGGATTTGCTGTATAGAGTAGTCCGGGTCCAAGAGCGAGTCATCGAACAACTCTTGGTCCCCCGGAAGCATCAAAGGGCGGTAATGGACCTCGCCCACAGTCATCTGTTCGGGGCCCATCTAGGGATGGATAAGACCCTCGACCGGGTTCTACAGAGGTTTTTTTGGCCTGGCATTTATGCAGCCGTCCGGCAGTATTGTTCCTCCTGTCCGGAGTGCCAACTACATGGGCCCCGACCATGCTTGCGGGCCCCTCTGGTCCCTCTACCAATCATTGAGATCCCGTTCGAGCGTATAGCTATGGACATAGTGGGGCCACTAGAAAAGTCAGCCCGGGGCCATCGGTACATCCTAGTAGTATTGGATTATGCCACCCGATACCCCGAGGCCATCCCCCTGCGGAATACCTTGTCCAAGTCCATAGCCAAAGAATTAGTCCAGATATTCTCCAGAGTAGGGATACCTAGGGAGATCCTGACAGACCAAGGGACCCCCTTTGTTTCCAAGCTGATGAAGGACTTGTGCGACCTGCTCCACATACGGACCCTCCGAACGTCGGTCTACCACCCCCAGACCGATGGCCTCGTTGAGCGCTTTAACAAGACGTTGAAAAACATGTTGCGGAAGGTGATCAGCTGCGATGGAAAAGACTGGGACACCCTGCTACCATACGTGCTGTTTGCCGTCCGGGAAGTACCTCAGGCCTCCACGGGATTCTCCCCCTTCGAGCTGTTATATGGTCGGCACCCCAGGGGCATACTGGACCTGGCTAAAGAAGACTGGGAAGAGCAGCCAAACCCGGGGAGAAACATTGTGGAACATGTGCTACAGATGAGAGACCGGATCGCCAGGGTCACCCCCCTAGTACGCGAACACATGGAGAAGGCCCAAGGGGCACAACGGACCTACTACAACCGTCAAGCAAAGGCCCGGAAGTTCCAGGTGGGGGACCGGGTGATGGTGCTCCTACCCACGGCAGAGAGCAAGCTCCTGGCCAGATGGCAGGGACCCTATGAGGTGATTGAGGCGGTAGGGGAAGTTAATTACAAGGTCCGGCAGCCAGGTCGCCGGAAGCTGGAGCAGATCTATCACATAAATCTGCTGAAACCCTGGCAGGATAGAGAAACCCTGGTAACGGGGTTGGGGGCACCACCTCCTAAAGACGATCGGCCCAACCAGGTGGGAATATCCCGGGAGCTGACCCCAGAACAACGATCCGAGGCGGTCAGCCTGGTCGAACGCAACCAAGACGTGTTCTCGGAGAAGCCCGGTCGAACTACGGAAGTGCACCATCACATCTTCACAGAGCCCGGGGTGAAGGTGCACGTCAAGCCATACCGGATCCCGGAGGCCAAAAGAGAGGAAATTCGGAAAGAGGTCAGGAAGATGCTGGCCCTAGGGGTTATTGAAGAGTCTCATAGCCAGTGGTCCAGTCCCGTGGTTCTGGTGCCAAAGCCAGACGGCAGTATGAGGTTCTGCAACGACTTCCGCAAGCTGAACGAGGTATCCCGGTTTGACGCCTACCCCTTACCCAGGATCGACGAACTGATCGACAGATTAGGAAAGGCCCGGTTCATGTCTACCCTGGACCTTACCAAGGGCTATTGGCAGATCCCCCTGGCGAAGACCGACAAGGAGAAGACGGCCTTTGCAACCCCGGAAGGACTATATCAATACACCGTTCTTCCCTTTGGATTACATGGGGCCCCCGCTACCTTCCAGCGGCTAATGAATAAGCTGTTACGGACCCATAGGGAGTACGCTGCTGCCTATCTTGATGATGTCATCATATATAGCCCCGACTGGGAGACGCATCTCGGAAAGGTAGAGGCAGTATTAGATACCCTGAGAAGGGCCGGGCTGACCGCGAACCCCTCCAAGTGTTCGATCGGGTTAGCTGAAGCCAAATACCTGGGGTATGTAGTGGGGCGGGGCGTGGTGAGGCCCCAGCTCAACAAACTAGACGCCATATTGAAGTGGCCCCGGCCACTGCGGAAGAAGCAGGTCCGAGCGTTCCTGGGACTCGTGGGGTACTATAGGCGGTTCATTCCCCACTTTGCCACCAGGGCATGCCCCTTAACAGACCTGACCAGGGCTCGGGGCCCGGACATAGTGAAATGGTCTGCTGCGGCCGAAGCCGCTTTTGTGGATCTACGAACGGCCCTCTGCACGGACCCTGTCCTGGTAGCCCCAGACTGGGGGCAGGAGTTCGTCCTACAGACGGACGCCTCGGAAGTAGGCCTGGGGGCAGTGCTTTCCCAAATGGTCGGAGATGACGAACACCCCGTCCTCTACCTCAGTAGAAAGCTCCTGCCTAGAGAACGGAAGTACGCCATCGTGGAGAAGGAATGTCTGGCGGTAAAGTGGGCCGTAGAAAGCCTCCGCTATTATTTACTGGGACGGAGATTTGCCCTAGTCACGGACCATGCCCCGTTGCAATGGATGCACCAGAACAAGGACAAGAACGCGCGAGTGACGAGATGGTTCCTGTCGCTTCAGCCCTTCCACTTCACGGTTCGGCACCGGTCCGGGTCTCAACATGGCAATGCGGATGGCCTGTCAAGGGTACATTGTTTTCCGACCCAAGTGGCCCAACCCCGTAGTGTTGAGCAGGGGGGGGGGATATGTGGCAAATTCAGGCCAATTAGCTACCTGGAGAGGGGTAACAATTAGCCAGGAAGGCTTAGCCAGCAAAATAAGGTTCAGCTGGGGCAGGGGTTGGGAAGAAACTAATCAGGTTCAGCTGGCCCCAGTTGCTAGAGACCTTTTTAAACCCTCCCTGACAAGGAAGCCAGGGGGGAAGGAGGACGAGAGAAGCAGGGCAGCTGCCAGCAAGGAGGGACAGCTGAACTCTGAGACTCGCTACAGGACGGAGGGCATTCTCCCCAGGGGGGGGGGAAAGAAACTAGAACTAGGAGGCTGGCTGAGAAGGAATCAGCCTGGCCTTGGGAAATTGGGAAGGGTTTTTTGCCCTTGTGCCTAGCCTGTGCCTCTGAAGCTAGGACGGACTGAGCTAACAAGCAGAGGGGCAGGTATTTTGCCACAGGCCACTAGACTTATTTTTGATGCTCAGCTATCTTAAGTACAGGCTGGAGTTGGTGAGTTACATGTCATTTCCACCCTTAGTTCTGTGACCCAGAAGTTACTGACAGAGATGGTACTAAATATCACTGAGGCTGGAAAGGCATTGCAGTGGGATCTAGTATGTTTAAATTGATCCTGAGCACTGGACTTGGCCCACTGCCCTTACAGACACACAGGAGTACCATCTGATCTGTGGTCATGAAGACATACTTGGACACTTTCTGGATGGAAGTGTGGACATTCACAGTGCTCCTTCCAAGCATTTGGACCGGTTAGGGTGGGTGTGGGCTCCCACATACCAGATCCTGCCGGGTCCATGGGGAGGAGGCGTGTGGGACTGAATTATTTACCGAGACATCTGGGACATTAGACCCCTTGGTATACCTAACTGATTTATAGTCAGTGCCCCAGACCAATGAACTGTTACCCCTGAAGGCGATTTGAAGCTTCGTCTGCAACTGAAGAAACCGTAACCCGGTTGTGCCCTGCCAAGCGATCATTTGTTGTCCCAAGAGTCCCGTTGGTCCTCTAGGGACAAAGGGGGGATTGTTAGGCCTGAATAAAGATGTAGCACAAAAACCAGTTATGTCAATCTGACTGAAGTCAGCATGTTTCATAAAGCCCTGGGAAAAAGTGAGATACGAAAGGGAGGTGCATTCCTCAAGTTACCAGCTGCGTTAACTCCTGTCTTCCAGTGTCTGGTGCTTGGCAACTATGCTGATAAGAAAGTTGCTGGGGCATCACAACTTGCTTACATTATAAAGAAAGACAGATGTGCTTTGTTATTAGGGTTTGTTACTAACCAAAGGGGGGTGGGATATGGGTTGTGTGAAGTGAATAATTTATGACGTAATAAAACTGTCTATATAAGCTAATACTAAGCTGTAAAGGGGGGCTGGTTCTTTTCGGATACGAGCTGTTCTTTACTGACACGTGCACTTGTCAATAAAGAGCTTTTGTTTTGGACCTTGCTGGTGTTGTCTGTAACTCTGCGGTCAGACAACGAACTTCGCTGTTGGGGTTCGAGTCCCCGACATTGGGAAGGGAAGGGAAGGGAAGAGAAGAGAAGAGAAGGGAGGGGAAGTCTTTTCTATCCCTGCCTAGCTCCATTGGTCTCCTGTGGCCCTTTCAGCTCTCTGCTCCCCTGTTGGGGAGATGCAGAGACAAGCCCCCATCTGGGTGAGTCACCGAGAGGCTGTGTCCCATGGCGTGTGTGGGGGAGAGGGGTAGGGGTGGGACGGGGCTCAAGGGGAGAAGATTGTGTGTGACAGTGTGTGGGGGAGGGGGAGGGTGTGTTCCTTAGGATAGAAATGATGGAAAACACAGGGGCAGTGACAGTGAAGCCCCGTGTCTGAGTGTTATGACCCTGTGTGGTGCCGCCGTTCACCTTCCCCTCCTATGGGCTCAGCTTTCATTGAATCCAGCATTTTTTCACCTGTCATCACCACAGAGGTGTCCCACATGCCTCAGCTACCGAGTGTCACTCTTAGAGACGCCGAGGACTGGAACTGATTTCAGCTGCTGGACAGCTCTGCTAGGTCTTTATTCATTTGCACAGGAAAATGCTGAGTGTTTAAATTCATTTCAAGCCCCACCCCCATTCAGCGAACTTCTGAACATACTGGAGATGGGTCTGGAAATCGATTTTCATTCGAAAAAGTATTTAAAGGGAATCACTTGGATTGGAACTACAAACCTATTATCCTGCAAGGAAACATTCACCCACTGTGCTACCCTCACAGCAGAGAGTGTCATGTATAGCCCAGAGCCAGGGCTGGCTCCAGACCCCAGTGCGCCAAGCGCGTGCTTGGGCCGGCATGCCGCAGGAGGGCGGCAGGCAGCTCCAGTGGACCTCCCGGAGGCGTGCCTGCGGAGGGTCCGCTGGTCTCGGCTTCGGTGGAGAATCCGCAGGCGTGCCTGCGGGAGGTCCACCAGAGCCGCGGGACTGGCGACCGCCAGAGCGCCCCCCACGGCGTGCCGCCCTGCTTGGGGTGGCACAATTCCTAGAACCGCCCCTGCCCAGAACAGGAACATTTTTTAACTTGGGGGTTAGTAAACTTTATACAAACACCACAGCTTACAAACTCCCCACCCCCGCTCCATGTCACCAGACCACAACAACAACTCTCCTTGGAGCACAAACAGCTCCTCAGCTCCCTGCCCGTCAGTCTCTCCAGCATTGCTCCAATCCCTTAAAGCAGGGTCTCAACCACAATTTACTTTAGGGCCAGTGCCAGTCCTCCAGTCCTCCCAGTGGGCCAATAATGTCACTCATACTGCCCAGAACACATCCCCCAAAACTCTGCCCCTCACCTGCCTAAGGCTCTGGGAGGGAGTTTGGGTGGGGGGAGGAGGTCTAGGGTGCAGGCCCTGGGCTGGGGCTGGGGATTGGGGTGCAGGAGGGGTGCAGGCTCTGGGGGGAGTTTGGGTGCAGAAGGGGTGAGAGGCTGGTCTCTGGGAGGGAGTTTGGGTGGGTGAGGGGTTCTGGGGTGCAGGCTCTTGGATGGAGTTTGGGTGCTATGTCATTTAGACAAACGCACTCTCATCCTGCTCCAGCAGGAAGGGAAATGGGCAGGAATTCTCGCTGTTCAGCCAAGGACACACTTACACTGATGCAGCCATGAGTGTGCTGGGGAAGCTGGTCTGAGCAACCAATTTGAAGTGACAATTCAGTGAGAACAGAATCATTGTGTAGTAAAATAAGTGTACATCAAGTACCTGTGGCCGAGTGGTGAAGGTGATGGACTAGGAATCCATTGGGATCACCCTGCACAGGTTCAAATCCTGCAAACTGTACAAGCACTGCACTGTTGTTGTTGTTGTTGTTATTATTACTCTACTCTGAGGGCTAGTCTACACTTACCGCGCGGGTCGACGCGGTAAGTTCGACTTTCCGGAGTTCGAACTATCGCGTCTGATCTAGACGCGATAGTTCGAACTCCGGAAGCGCTAGTTCGAACTCCGGTACTCCACCTCGGCAGCTGGAGTTAGCAGAGTCGACCTTGGAGCCGCGGAGTTCGGTTCCGCGGCGTCTGGACGGGTACGTAGTTCGAACTAGGGTAGTTCGAATTCAGCTACGCTATTCACGTAGCTGAATTTGCGTACCCTAGTTCGACCCCCATTCTTAGTGTAGACCAGGCCTTAGTGCCTGACCATCCACAGTGCAAACTGGAGCTAAATCTAGTTTCACTCTGTCTACACTTAAAACGCTGCTGTGGTACTGCTATAGCACTTTGGAGTAGACAGTGACCGGAAGGGTTTTCCCAACCCTGTAATAGCTACATGGACACAACAATTCTTCCTTTGCTTTAGCACTATCTAACCAGGGCTTAGGTCACCTTAACTCTATGGGTTTGGGGGTGGGGGGTTTTCACACCCTGAGAGATGTCGCTCTGCCAGTTCAGTGCCCAGCGTACACCAGCCCTTAGGTCCCTCTTGGTATTTCAATGTAGGCACTGACCTGTGAGAGAAAAACATCAGCTCACAAACACAGAGACTAAATTCCCCACATTTAATCTCGCTGCACTTTCCAGAAAGTCACGAAATTCAATTCATTCTTGCTAGGACAGAGAAAAAAAATGACACTAAGTTTTTGGCTTGGTTAAATAAAATTAAGTGTTTAATTAATATAGTAAAAATCTGTACTGATTCTTCTAACTAACACCATAGCATGAAATAGAAACAAAGACAAATCTTGTCAGTGATGACTAATTTCGCAAATGATCTTCCCATTATTAATTTCCACGCTGCCCCCATTGGAGGTCTGGGCATCTCCAGTGTCATTGCTCTGCATTCACCTTCCCCTTAGAATTGTTCTCGGACATTTGCCTTCCTCTGCAGCATGGGGCATGGGTCACTTGCTGCAGGATTCCCTTGAGGTCTTTAAGCCACGATTTGAGGACTTCAATAACTCAGACATAGGTTAGGTGTTTGTTACAGGAGTGGGTGGGTGAGAGTCTGTGGCCTGCATTGTGCAGGAGGTCAGACTAGATGATCAAAATGGTCCCTTCTGACCTTAAGTCTATGAATCTATGAATCTATTCCCAAATTTGGAAAATTGTGCCGTTCAGAATGTAAATAGTGACCTCGTCTCCTTCCTGCACCTGCTCTACATTTCCCCACAGCAGCTTCTCCACCTGCAGAGTCACCCCAGCACGGCAGTGCAGCCGCCCAGGGTTCAGCAGGGGCCCCTGGCAAGGACCGTGGGTGCAGCTAACAGCCCGGTGTGCCTGGCCGTGAGGCAGCTGTAAAAAAGCAACCCCCCCTCTAGAAGTACAGAGACTGAATTCCTCAACTATAACATCATGACCCCCTGTAGAAAGCCACACGTGTCAGTTGTATTTTCACAGCGAGATGCAAAAATCAAGTGAAACCAATTTTTAAGTTGAGTAAATAAAGTTGAGGAGATAGTTATTAACCTCACAAAAATACACTAAAGATCCCTCAACATAACACCTGAAGGTGAAATATGAACAGAGACAAACCTTGTCAGCAAAGGCTCATTTCCCAAACGATCCCCAAAATGTTACTAATTCCCACTCCTCCTCCACAGGAGCTCTGTGCAGTGTAACTGTTCTGCAGGCAGGTTCCCATTAAATGCTGTTGTGGGACATTCCCAGGCCTGGAAATGTACCAACGACAGAATTTGAAGAGCAAACCTGGCTCCCCGCACCAGGCGGGATTTGAGTGTTTTGTCCCTGTCACTTAGTCTTTGTCAATAGTACAGACGCCAGGGGCAGGACTCCAGGCTCTGCTTGAGGGATCCTGGCACAGGGGCTGGGGGGGAGAAAGGATGGTAGATTCTGGCCTGTCCTCTGGAGAGGAGGTAATAAGTGAAGGGGGCATTTATTTAGTAGCCCCTTCCTGAGGGTCCCCAGGGCTGGAATTCTATATTCCACAGGCCAAATGGGGGGGGTGACACCACTTGGTTAATGAAAACCAGTGCTCCAGGTGAGGCTTAAACTCACAACCTCAGCATAGTTCCTCTCAGCACTGTCCTATAAGTACTGTGCGCTAACCAATTGCACCACTGGAGCACCTATTAACTTAGATTCTCTGAGACCCCTAGGTTGATACAGGCGAGGAGTGACCCCGCCAAAACATTCTCAGTGGGGTTGAGAGCAGGTAGCGACAAGTGTTGTACTTGGTGGGGTGGATCCTTCTTAAGGGTTCCAGGCCCCATTTGACCCTTTTGTTCTTCCCTGTGTAATAACAGAGCTGGTTAAGACTCAATGGAGAGTCTTGCTGCAGACCAACAGATCTGAAATCACTGGGAACCAGCTCTAAGCATTAGTCCTGCTTTGGGACAGTGTCTCTCATGCAAGAAACTGCCCAGCCTGCGCTAGCAGTGAGGCTCCCTCACTAACAGCTGAAATCAGGGAGAGCTGTGTGAAGTGCAGGGCCCCAGGGGTGCCTGAACAGGGGGGAACAACACCCCAGGTGCCCAGAGGAGGAGAGGTGCGTTGGGCTCCAGCCTGGGACTCTGCCTCCCTCCTGCCTAGCCCTGACTATGAAGCCTGACCCTGGCCCTCCTTCCTTTAAATGCCATGTGGGCAAGAGGAAGAGGGTGACAGCTGCAGGGACCAAAGTTGTGGGCATCAAGTGAAGCAGCGAGAAACAACCATATGATCAATCCACAGGAATCTCTAGCCAGACTGTTAAGTTCTAGGACTCCAACCTGTAGCCGCCAGCCCATTGAACCAGCCGGACCAAAAACCTATCTCCAGTGGGGATCAGTAACCCAGCGTGAGGGAAAAACCTCACTCTCTACCTGAGAGAAGGTAGCCAAAAACATTGAGCTTCGGTGCTTTGTAGCAAAGCAACGTATCACCACAAGGTCCCACTGAGATTTGAACTCAGATTCCAGGATTCAAAGTCCTGAGTGCTGCCCATTACACCATGGGACATGCTGCTATTTCTTTTTCTAGACCCCTGTGACTCTTGGCTGGTTTGCACTCTGCACTTATTGCTTCCCACCATCAGCTTCCTCTCGCGGAACTCTCTCTCCTCCAGTGACTGTGGTCCTGCACTACCGGATCCGTGGGTCCTGCCCTGAGTCCCTGCATCCCCCTGCTTTGTCTCCATTCCCTGCAGGCTGCAAAAATGTCAGGGGAGTCTGCTCCTCCCTTCACTCGGTGCTCCCGCTCATATCAGCCAACTGCAGCCTCATCTCCTGGAACTCAGGCAGCTGTCGCTTGATCCGGTCGTACAGTCACACGCTGATTGGCTCCCCTGCCTGGATGCTCTTGTGGAAATCCCACAGGTGACACTGCAGGACTTTGCACTGTTCGGTTCTTTAATGTGGTGTTTCCCCAGCCGCCGGAACAAAGCCGCCAACTCCTCCCTCACCGACTCCCACCAATCCCCCTGGTTGCCATAGAACCCTCTGATGCTTTCCCGTTCTGCCAACACTTCCAGGCCTCGCCCCCCTGCTCCTTTATCTTGCAAGCTCTGGATGTTCAGCTTCCAATATCCTCTGCCGTGAGTCAGGGAATTGCCCACATTGAGCACACGGTGAGAGCTGCGTGATCCGAACAGTCCATTGGCTCCACCCTGCACTGGGCTGTCGATGTGCTCTCCTTCACGGAAATCCCGTCAGTGCGACTCCTGGCCTGTCCCCGCAGAAAGGTGTATCCCCTCTGCGGCTCGTGTGAGCTCGGGTCAGAGGAATAGGAGGCTACCGCCCGCCCTCCACTGGTTCACTGTGCAGAAACACGTCCTCTAAGCCGACCTCACTACAGACCTGCGCCAGGTAGTGCTCATCGTAGAAGAGTTTCCTCTGACGGTCGGGAAAACAGGACCAGCAGTCCTCAGGCCGGTGCAACAATTGAAATCCCCCCCAACACCAAACACCGTGCGGTCTAGAAGAAGGGAGCCAGTTCCTTCATAGGACTTTCCTTTCATGCCTTAACTGGGGACCATACACACTAATATAGCCGTAACCAGTGCCATGGAGCACAAAGCCACCAGTAATGCCCTCCCTGGTTGGAGCTCCAGCACCTTCTGTACTCGCACTGTGAATGTGAAGAACAAGACTCTAACCCCATCATTCTTCCCTGGCCTGGAGGACCAGAGAGATGGGCCCTTCCTCCAATCACCCTCTGCCCATCAAGCTACCCTAGAGTTGTTAATGTGCATTTCCTGAACACCCACCATGGCCAAGTCCAGCTGCTCCAAGACACTGAACATCAAGTGCCTCCTCCTGGGCCCCCAAATACCTTCCACATGGCCACTTTCACACATGCCCCTTCCCTGGTACTGCCCTCCCTCAGCTGCACAGAAGAGTTTCCATCCTCTATATCTGCCTGTCACTGCCCAGCAGCCCCTCTAGCACTCTCTTCCTGCCATATTGGGTCCACCAATAACTCACTTAGGAGAGACAGCTCCTGTCCCTCATTGTTAAATGTCAGAACAGCCAATTAGGGGCAGAAGCCCACAATATCTTTTCCTACTGCAGAGCCCAAGCTCAGGGACTCACCTTGGGCGCAGGGACCACTGTGCTCCCAGAAAACAAGCCACCACTGTGCAAAGAGGGATGAAAGGGCCTGCCAAAGCCTGGGATTGAACCAGGGACCTTTAGAACTTCAGTCTAACGCTCTCCCAACTGAGCTACTTCGGCAGCTGTGTGGTTATATTTTGGCCTGTTGCTTCTCTGCCCGAGATATTTTTGCAGCAGTTGCACACAAAAAGGACGTCATTGTGAGCGGCCCATGAAGACAAGACTCGCTTTTCCCTGCCTTGCTCAGCTTGACTTGCTGCCTCACCCCGTTCCTGCCCTAGTGCCCGGGTTGACCTGCTGGTGGAAGGGGACTGGGGGCCAGTGGCGCAGGGAGGAAGTTGAGCTGGACCCTGAGCTAGACTAGACCCTGGCGGTGAGAGTCTGGCCACCACTTGCCTCCCCCCCACTCTGTTGTCCTGGCTTCCCCCACTGGGTGTCATTTCGGGAGGGAAGTGGGACTTCTGCCTCCCCTCCCCGATTTTCACACCGCAGAGGAGTGCGAACAGGAAAACGAACGGCTGCTCCACACCCCCACTGGAGGAACCCGACACCCTTAGCTGCTTCCCCTGCTCCCCCCCAGCTATGCTACTGAGTGCAAGCGTCCTGTGCCCATCACACAGAGGTCGATTAATCAAAACCCTCTTCTGCCAGCACCGGGCCTCCTTCTTCTTACACTGGGCCTGTAAGCGAGGGGGCGGCTGGCACAGCACCAAGAGTCTAACCTGTGAGGCAGGAGGCGGCTGACGCCCGCAGCCTGCTGGGGAGCTCCCAGAAGTTATTAAGGGACAGAGTCTCCTAAATGGCCTTAGTAACAAGGGTTTGGGGTTCACCGAGGCCAGTAAGGGGTCACTATGTCGGCCCTATAGCCCTGGGTGTCAGGTCACTGTGCAGCTTTGAACTAGAGCTCAGATCCCAACAACCGACCAGCAGCCCACAGCCTCCCCCTGGGTCTGCCCCACCTGGTTACTCCTTACAGGCCGACCTTACCCCCCTTCCAGCCCCGGATTCTCCCCCTAATCATCCTACTGCTGCTCAGAGCCACAGCCGTGGAGGTGCTGAAGGAGGGAGGGGTGACTCTAGGGTGGGGTTCTTCTCTAAAGATGGCTGGCAGAAAGGTGGTGCTCAGCTCTGTCAGCGACCTGCCCAGTTGCCTAGCTGCCAGGGGATGCAGACGTTTCTGTAAGGCCATTAAATGGGTATTTGGCTTCTGAGTGAATGTGAGGAATGTGCAATCCTGAGAGGGAATTTCCATCCTTCTTTTTACAGCTCTTTAGGGCCCCAGTGGCTTAATGGATAAGGCATTGGCTTCCTAAGCCAGAGATTGTGGGTTCAAGTCCCATATGGGGTGGAAAAACTCCTTCCTTCTTGTATATTGCAACAAAGCCTTGGTGTTATTTTCCCCAAGGAAGCTGGGAGACATTTGAACCCAAAGTACTGGATCTTCGGAGCAATCCCCCAGAAACAGCATCTTCCACTTGACAAATCCTTTCTAGACCCATCAGTAGCAAACACTTAATACTAGTGTTTGTCTGAGAATAGAGGGAAGGGGAGTGTTTACTCCGACACCTCAGTGAGTGACACAGACAGAAAGAGCAAGGCCATCCTGAAAGAGAATGGATCTGTCTGGAGACAAAGCAGAACCTGAGAATGAGCAACAGTGTGAAAAGAAGAACTTCAAATGTGTGTTAGGTGTTAGATAGGTTGGTCTGAAAAATTTCAAGAAAATACCAATGCTCATAGACTGATGCAGACACTGGCTGCTTCTGATCTTTTACTGAGAATTCATTGAGAAATATTTTCCTTAACTAGGTTATGGAATATTGGGTGGGCTATGAAGGCACCATTCCTCCTGCTTTCGCCCTTCGAGACAACACGGCTACATGGCACGCGGCCAGTGCTCACCTTCCAGTCAACTGCTAGAGAAGACAACACAGACAGGGATGGCAGCAGGGCAGCCTGGAGCTCCATGGAGATGGTGGGACCAGGTCTCATCAATGGGGAGGTGGCCACCCCAGCATGCACAAGGCTGAGCCAGTAAGTGCGGCGTGTGCTCCACGGTGCCCCTACTCCCTGCACGTGGGGGTGGAGGGCAGTTACTGAGTTCGGTTGGTCTGGCAAATTTAGGGCTTGGCTACACTTGCAGAGGTAGAGCGCTGGGAGTTAAACCACAGCAGGGAAACCGCTGCCGTGTGTTCACACTGACAGCTGCAAGCGCACTGGAGTGGCCACATTAGCAGCTCTGGCAATGCCACAGAGAGCAGTGCACTGGGGTAGCTATCCCAGTGTGCAAGTGGCTGCAACGTGCTTTTTAAATGGGGGACGGGGATGGAGTGTGACAGGGAGCGTGTTGTGTGTACGTGGGGGGAGAGACAGTGTGTTTGGGGGGCTGAGAGTGTGTCAGCATGCTGTCTTGTGTGTTCGGACAGCAGCAGACCCCCACCTCCCCTCATACACCCTCACAACAGCAGCAGCATTCCACACTAATGGTTGCTTTGTCCCAGAGCAGATAAGCAGCCAGCTGTCAGAAACGGAGCGTTGAAAGGGGATCTCCGCATGCCTGCAGCCGTTTTCAAAACAATGACCAGAGTGGGCACTTGACTTCAGGGGATTATGGGACATTTCCTGAGGCCAAACACAGTGCAGTGATGCAACACATCATCCACACTGATGCCCGGGTATTTCAGCAGGGCGCAGCGAGCTTTATACTTCTCATGGAGGTGGATTACCAGGAGCGCTCCACCTACAGAGCCCAGGTGCTCCATGTGCCTTGCAAGTGTGGACACCTCAGGAGTTAGGGCACCTGGGGCTGCTTTAATGGGCTCTAACTTGCAAGTGTAGCCAAGCCCCTAGACTCTGTCACTTGTGTGACTTACTTGTGCTATTGTAATAAATACAATAGATGTGCAATGGTCAGAAATTGCACCAGCATAGAAGTATATTAAAGGGAAACCGTAAGGAAATTAAGAATTTAAATTATCCTCCACATGTCCCATGTCCCACTAAAATGAATCCAACCCACAGATCACATGGGCAGAAGTATCGGTGTCAGGATGCTACATTGTTAGCACAGTAAATGAAGCTGCAAAATAAATGATGGTTAAATGACCTCACTCTGTTGTTTACAATCCTGTGTTAAGAGGTAATAGATACAGATGGACACCAGGCAGGGTCACTTGGAGGATGAAGCCTTTATGCTTCCATCCCCCACCACTGTCAAGTTTTAGCCAATTAGGACAAGTCAGCAAATAAGAACAACCTCAGGTGTCAGTAGCTGCTGCAGGTAGCAAAGTCCTACAGGGAGCAGTTTCTGGCACTACACCTGCACAGCTCTGCTCCCCGGCTCTTCTCGGGTTCCTGCTCTCTCCTTAGCTCTGCCCCACTCTGGCCCAGGCAGTTCCAGCTCCCACGGAGGATGGGCCCCCCTGGCCTGGTGAATCCCTCATTACACTGCCTGGCCTGTCAGTGCGGCTAACTTGGAGCTTTGGCCTCTCCCCATTGCCCCTGGGGATTGTCAGTCTCAGGGTCCTGATTTCCCATTGGCCCTTCGCCCTTCTATTGGTGCTGGGAACTAGCCAACCAAACCCCCACTAAGTTTTAGTAAGGGGCCAACAGTCCCTTACTTGAGCCAACTCCGTGAGGGTCACCGATGCACAAACACAGCAGCATGAGCTGGTCCCATGGTGTAATGGGCAGCACTCAGGACTCTACAATCTGAGTTCAAATCTCAGTGGGACCTTGTGGTAAAGCCCTGTAGCTCAAAGTGTTTAACTTCCCTGTCTCCAGCTATGCAAGAGTGAATCTTTCTGCTGCTGCTGGGTGACTTGTCCACTGGAGCCAGGTCTTTGGCTGGGACGGCCACAATGGGTTGGGGCTTTAGAACTTGTTACCCTGGTTGCTGATGCCTGCAGTCCTGTGGTTTGACCAGGTGGTTGGGATTCTCACAGCTTCACCTGATGCCCACAAGTTTGGCCATTTTGCTTGCAGCCACGTTACCTCTTGTCCAGCTTGCACTTGAAGGAAGGAGGGCCAGGGCCAGGCTTCATAGTTAGGGCTAGGCAGGAGGGAGGCAGAGTCCCAGGCTGGAGCCCAGCACCTCTCCTCCTCTGGGCACCTGGAGCAGAGGCAGCTGGTGCTGACAGCTCCAAGGGAAGGCTTAAAAGCTACAGAGCAACTGAGGGCAGGGCCAGAGGAGGGCAGGACCATGCCTATGCATGGACAGCAGATAGCCACAAAGACACCCGGCCAGCCTGCTCCCTGCTATGCCAAACCCCCACTGAAGACGTGCTTAATCCATTTGCTGATCAGGAGGAAAACCTGTCAAAATCTGTGTGCGAGGAGAACCCGCTTGGCTCGGAAGGGGCAAGGAAAAAGAGCAAGTGAAAAAAATAACTTGTGAGAGAGCAAGCGAAAAGAACGTGAAAGGCAGAGAAAGAAATAAAGGGAGAGAAAAAACATAAGAAAAAGAAGGAAAGAAAGCAAGAGCATGAAAGGTAGAGGGGAAAAAAGAAAGCAAGAACATACAAGCTAGAGAAGGAAAGGAATGAAAAAGAACGAATGAACCACAAGCGCTAGTTGAAGCTGGAATGGGAGAGTCAGAGAAAGGACAGACTGACCTGTTAAGTAAGGTTGCACCCCAGATTCTCCATGTTGGGGGAACAGGCCCCCCATTTCCGTCCTGGCCCTGCTTGGGGGGACCATCCATAGGTGCCTATTGGGACCCCCATACTCCGTGGAGGGGGCAAGCCCCCCCCATACCCTCCCCTCGGGACACGGGCTCTCCCCAATCCTGACCCCCTTCCCGCACGCTCCTGGGAATGGGGGGGGGAAGGCATGTGCTGAGCAGCACCGTGGGTGTCTCTCTCTGGGGCGAAGGAAGAGGATATTTTTTGTACCAGAAGGAAAGAGCAGGGGGCGGGGGCGTTTGTGGAGCCGGGACGCACACCAGAGAGAAGAACTGAACACAGCCCAGCGTGAGCCCAGTGCCAGTTGGAGCCGAGACGCCCACACCTGGAGGACCATCTCCAGAACCTACTTTGATGGTGCCGTCCATCACCGCTCCCACACTGAGCTCCCCACCTAGACCTCCCTGGATGAGATGAGGTGGTGCATTGGCAAAGGGGGCTGTTTAAGCAGGGCTTTGCGTGTGTGTGTGCGCATCTAATTTTGGGAAGTGAAGTCACAAACTGCTGGGGCTGGTTTCCTGTTGGTGTGAGCTTTTTCTTTTTTTTCCTCTCATCTTCTTGTTTTAGGGCTAGGGCTGGGTGGCTTCCTGCACTGCCGTTGATGAGGGCAGCGGCACAAGGGGCCCAGGGTGGAGAATCGGGGAGGGGGAAGGGTGCACGGGATGTCACAGGGATAAGAATCACATTTAGCCCTTGCACGGCAATGGTGGTGCACTCACGCACTGCCGCGCCTTCTAGTATCACAACTACTTATCTGTACAACAGCAGCACCTACAGAGACCGGCGCAGAATCAAGGCCCCCGTTGGGCCAGGCGCTGCCCAGACACAGCGAGAGACAGGACATGCCCCAGAGAGATTACAGGCTCCATACCCAAAAAGTGGGAGGAGAATCAGAGGCCCAGTGTCACACAGCAGCACTGAGAGTAGAACCCAAGAGTCCTGGCTCCTCCTGCTCTAACCACTAGACCCCACTCTGATCCCAGAGTTGGGGACAGAACCCAGGAGTCCTGGCTCCCAAAAAGGGCAGGAGTGGGGTCTAGTGGTTAGAGGAAAGGATGATGGGTGTCAGGACTCCTAGGTTCCAGTCCCAGCGCTGGGGATAGAGTGGAATCTCATACGTTAGCACAGGTGGGGCTGGGAGCCAGGACTCCTGGGTTCTTCCCATCCCCCCCGAACCACCTTGCACAGTAGGAGGGGGCTGGGCAGGAAGCGGTGATGGGGTGAAAACTACCAAGAAATGCAAATCCTGGAAGGAGCCTGTGCCAGGAACCGGGTGGTGCAGAAACCACGGCCCCATCCCCACCTCTGATCCCCCCTTGGCTGGCACTGGATCATGCCTCCTGTACGCCCCCAATCCACCCCCTGTGAGCCCTGGGGGGCAGGGAATAGCCATGGTGCTGGGCCCCCCATCCAATTGAAGTATTCAGTGTCACAGTGACCCAAGGTGTGTGCACAGAATGGGGATGGAGTGTGTGTGTGGGGGTGGATGGATGGATTTCTGCATGTGTTTGTGTATGTGTGGTTTTCTGTAAGGGTTTTGTGTGTGTGTGTGTGTGCGTGTGTGTGTGGGGGGGTGTTATTACAGCTGTGGGTGTTGTGTTTGTGGCTGTGCAGGTGTGTGTGTTCATTTGGCTGGATTTGTGCAGGTATTTGCATCTGTTAGCAGTTGTGTTGATGTTGGCTGGATTTGTGCGTGTGTTTGTGTATATTAGCAAGTGTGTGTGTGTGTGTGTGTGGCTGGATTCATGCATGTGTTTGTGTATGTTTGCAATTGTTTGTGTGTGTGTGTGTGTGTGCTCTGCTGCCCTCTTTCAGTGCAACAACCGTTTCTCTGTATGTCACAGCCCCCATACCGTCGACCCCGGTGGTGATTTCCCCATCTTACAAGGGCTGGCTGGCCTGACCCTTCTCCCCTCTGTGGAGTGTGGTGGGGGCTGCAGCTCACCCCCTGTGGGGCAGCAGTGCCAAGGTGCGGGGCACTGGGCTCCGATGTACCTGGAGAGCAGCTCAGATGAGGTGGGGCAGGGCGTGTGGTGTCCGTTCTGCGTTGCCTGGTGCTGGGCCATTGCACAATCCCCAGCCACGCCGCACAGCGCGCCCCGAGACGATCCAGCACGAGGGGGAGAGGATGTGTGGTTGGGGGGAGGAAAAGCCTTGGGCTGCACTGGGGGAGTGCAGAGCAGGGGTGACACCCCAGAAACCTGCAGCAAAGGGATGGACAGGTGGGGTGGATGGATAGAAGAGGCAGCGGGTCTAAAATCTAAAAGGGGAGTGTGGGGTCTAGTGGTCAGAGCGGGGGGTGGGGTTGCTGGTCAGAATTCCTGGGTTCTATCTCCAGCTCTGGGAGGGGAGTGGGGTCCAGTGGTTAGAGTGTGTGTCGGGGAGCCAGGACTCCTAGGTTCTCTCCCTGGCTCTGACTCTCTCGTGCAATCCCTCGGCAGTTACTCAACTCGCCAGCTTGTGGGAGCGAGGGGCCGGGTTGCGACACAGCCTAGAGTCCTGTGCTCTCTCTTTGTTACCCAACCCAGGGCAGGGTGGGGGATGGCCTGGGAGACCCGCTAAGAAAGGCGCTTCTGGTGGGTTTGTGTGTGGGTCACGCTGCCCCCGGCTGGATAGACCCCTCTAGGTCAGAACCAGTCTCAGCCCGGGTCAGACCCTGGGAGCCCAGCCCCCTCTGTCGTCACAGCTATGTCTATTGGTCTCCTGGAAAGGTCCATTCTCATTGGTAGCTGTCCAGTGGCAGTGCGTTCCACAGGCCTTGGCACACGCTGTGTGGGGCAGGAGTCCTTGTGTTGGGAGCAGTGGGAGTGAACTGTGTGCGGTTGTGTCTCTGAGCACAATTGCGAATATTCTGGTGTGTGTGAGTGATTGTGAGTGTGGCTCGGGGTGTGATTGTTTCTCTCTTTGGTGGTTGGGCTAGCATGCCCCTCTGGGTGTGTTGTGTGTGAGTGTTCTTGGGATTGTGTGAGTCCCTTTGTGCGTCAATGTGTGTGTGTGTGTGTGACTTGCTGCAGGATACAAAATCCTGCAAAGCCACCACACACACACACACACACACACACACAGAGCGGGGCTCAGTCCCACCAGCAGCGGGCAGCAGGGACACACACGTCTCTCCTGGGCCAGCAGGGACAATTTCCCATCACGACCC
This sequence comes from Mauremys mutica, assembly GCF_020497125.1. Classification (NCBI taxonomy): domain Eukaryota; kingdom Metazoa; phylum Chordata; order Testudines; family Geoemydidae; genus Mauremys; species Mauremys mutica. The sequence continues at coordinate 191,719 of NW_025423298.1, forward strand.
CCACACAGGGGTGGGCAGTGACCGGGCCGGGGGGTGGGGGGCAGATGTGCTGAATGCAGAAGGAAGCACTTTGGGAAAATCAGCCAAGGCCCTTAGCAGAGCTGGGACACAGACCCAGTGACCCCTGCACCACCCTGGGAGGGGAGTGGGGTCTAGTGGTCAGAGCAGGGAGGGGGCTGGGCACCAGGACCCCTGGGTTCTATCCCTGGCTCTGGGAGTGGTGAGGGTCTAGAGCAGGGGGACTGGGATCCAGGACTCCTGGGTTCCTGTAGCTAGTCGGTGTGGCTCCCCTCCGGTCCAGCAGAGGGAGCTCCTTGCCAGACGCCCAAGTGGGCTGAGACACCACTTCCTGTCCCCGCCCCCCGGAAGTCAAGGGGCGGGACAGGAAGTATAAAAGGAAGTCGCCAGAGCTCAGTCAGGAGCCAGCAGCCGCCGGGAGCAGACGTGCCGGCGGGAGCTCCTGCCTGGGAGCCTTCTAGGAACCAAGGCAGCTGCCCAGACTGGCTTCCGCTTCCCCGCGCCCACTACGAGGAGGAGCCGCCAGAGCCGCCCCGTGACAGGTACTGGGACCACCCGCCGGACCGCCCCTGCGCCCCCCCCGAAGAGGAGCCGCCGGGGCTTCCCCGGCCCTGCTTCCCGGAGGAACCGCCGGAGCAGGCCTGGCTGGACTTTCCGGAGGCACTACCCGACCTCCCCCCAAGCCCGGACCCGGAGGAGCCGAGGACCTTTGACTGGCCCGAACCTGATCCAAGTGTGCAGGTAGGCCCCGAGGGGGATATGGAGTGTAGCCCGGGGATAGCCGACCCCTGTCAGGCTACGGACACTGAGGTCCCCATGTCAGTGTGTTGCGGTCAGGACCCCACTGACCAGCGGCCGTGAGAGCCGCTAATAGGGCCCCGGGCTGGAACACAGTGGAGTGGGCGGGCCTGTGTTCCCCTTGCCACCCCACTCGCGGGTGGCAGTTTCCCCCTCACCTCAGCGCTCAGGCACGGAAGCCTGCAATTGACTTTGCTGTTGCTCAGCCCCTGCTCCAGAGGCCTGAGCCTATATTGACTTTGCTGTTGCTCAGCCCCTGCTCCAGAGGCCTGAGCCTATATTGACTTTGCTGTTGCTCAGCCCCTGCTCCAGAGGCCTGAGCCTATATTGACTTTGCTGTTGCTCAGCCCCTGCTCCAGAGGCCTGAGCCTATATGGACTTTGCTGTTGCTCAGCCCCTGCTCCAGAGGCCTGAGCCTATATGGACTTTGCTGTTGCTCAGCCCCTGCTCCAGAGGCTTGAGCCCAAGGACTGCTGTCCTCATATTGGACTTTGCTGTTGCTCAGCCCCTGCTCCAGAGGCCTGAGCCTATATTGACTTTGCTGTTGCTCAGCCCCTGCTCCACAGGCTTGAGCCTATATGGACTTTGCTGTTGCTCAGCCCCTGCTCCACAGGCTTGAGCCTATATGGACTTTGCGGTTGCTCAGCCCCTGCTCCAGAGGCTTGAGCCTATATTGACTTTGCGGTTGCTCAGCCCCTGCTCCAGAGGCTTGAGCCTATATTGACTTTGCGGTTGCTCAGCCCCTGCTCCAGAGGCTTGAGCCTATATTGACTTTGCGGTTGCTCAGCCCCTGCCCCAGAGGTCTGAGCCCAAGGACTGCTGTCCGGCTGCCCGCCCTAACTGAGGGCCGGGGCGTATACTTAGTGACTGTGTGCCTTGTGCGGCCCCTGCCTGAGGGTCTGGACCTGGACTCATATTGAGACTGATTGCCGTTATCCAGCCCCCCTGCTCCAGATTGACTGGACTCATATTGAGACTGATTGCCGTTATCCAGCCCCCCTGCTCCAGAGGGTCTGGACTTCCCACGTAGAGGGGACAACGAGCGAGTCGGTGTGGCTCCCCTCCGGCCCAGCAGGAGGGTTGAGCCCCGACGCGCCAGCTTACAGTTCCATAGGGGAGACTGTTTTTCCCTGTGCTCCCCTCCCTAGAGATCCCAGCCCAGCCCCCTAGTGAAGAGTGAGTGGGAGCGGGGGGGAAGTTGCTCTCCCACTTCAGAAACATGATTCAACCTCCCCTCCACCATGGGCTGTGACATCATGGACCTCCCTGTCCCCAAGGCAGACAGTAGAAGCCCTGCCCCACCTAAGAAGGGTGGGATCTAGTTGCACCCCCCACAATCCCACTCATGGTTGCAAAGAAACCCCCACAAACCACTGCTAGGACAGGATCTGCTGCTTTCTTATCACCATGAGCTGCTCCCGGCCAGGCACCACACCCCATTCACACGCCTTTGATCACTATGCAGCTCAGTGGCAATCACTGCCCCGAAGTGACTCCGGTGCAGGCACCCACAGCACGAACTCCCCACACTGGGTTCTGACAACACGCAGAGAATTCTCTCCGCCGGGCTCCTTCGGTTCCTCTCGCTGCTCTCCGTCCTGCCGCCAGACACTGCTCATCTGCATAGCCCCGCCCATGGACACGGGACACCTCCTGTCGTTTTGGTCTCAAGCGAAGGAGTTGCCTCCTGGGAGTGAACACGTCAGCGCACGTCACAGCCGCCGGGCGGGGATTGTCTGTGAGTCCCGCGCTGGGGGCGGGGCTTCAGGGAGAGACCCAGCCCCATAGACAGCCTGGCGCAGGGAGATATTGGGGGAAGGGATGAGGGGATGCGGGGAGAAGGGGGGAGGGAGAGACCCAGCCCCATAGACCCGTAGGGGCAGGGAGATATTGGGGTCAGGAGGAGAGGAGAGGGGGTTGGCAGAGACCCAGCCTGGGGTTCAGGGGAAATGGGGTGGGGTGGGGTGGAGGGAGCTGGGGGAGAGAAGAGACATGTGGGGTGGGGGGTTGTGAAATGTTGGTCCAGGGAATCTGAGTCACTCCCAGGATATGCTGTGCAGGGGGGAGGCCAGGGACAGGGAGAGAGACCCAGCCCCATAAACCCCCAGATGCAGGAAATGAGGGGAGAAGGGGGGAGGGAGGGATCCAGCCTTATACCGGGCCGGCTCTAGGTTTTTTGCCGCCCCAAGCAAAAAAATTTTTGGCTGCCCCCCCCGCCCCCAGACATGAGCCCCCCCCGCCCACCAGTGCCCCCCACTCACACCCCCTGCTGCCCCAGCATTGGGCTCCCCCCCAAATGTGGGATCCGCTACCAGCACACTGCAGCCGAGCCCTGGCCCAGCTGCGACTCCGTCCCCATGCGGGTGGAGCTGCTGGGCAGCACGGAGCGGGAGTACTTCCAGGTGGCAGCACAGCTACGGGGTGGCGCAAAGAACACGGCTCCCTCCCTGGGCTTCGCAGCACTGCTGGTGGCCAAGGTGGATCAGTTCGTGCTCACCGCCCTCACCCTCGACATGCTGGCGGCCAAAGACCTGGAGAGCCCCCTGGACCTGCTGCTCTTCAGCCTCACGGTGCCCTGGCCCAGCCCTGGCAGGAGGGAAGGCGAGGATCTCCGGCTGCGGGGCTACCTGCTCAGCACTGACGAGCCCAGCCGGCCGCTCACCTCCTCACACACTCCAGGAGCCCCTCGCCGCCATCGCAGCCCGGGCTCGGCTCCAGGGGACCCCGTTTCCCTCCCTCCCCGGCTCCTCACACACACTGGGTAAGGCCGCCCAGAGGATTCAGGGCAAAGCAATTTTGGGGACCCCTTCCATAAAAAAAAGTTGCAATACTATAGTAACATGTATTTGGAAATATTACAAATTAATTTTCACTAGTTATTTTTTACAATTTGAAAATACACCAAATACATTATTTAAAAACATTAAATGCTTTACTGGTCTGTCTACATTTGCAATTACAAAATGGGCTGTTGCTGGGTGATGGTGATGGTTGGTGCCAATGGGCTGTCACTGCCTGGAGGTGGTGCTGCTGTTGCCCAGGGCTGGGTGGGGAGCTGGGCTCTGGGGGGTGCCCGGCTCACAGGGGCTGGGCTCAGGACTGTGAGGAGATGGGGTCGGAGGTTGTCTGGCTCAGAGGGGCTCGCCTCAGAGCTGGGGGTCTGGGGTGGGGGGATGGGGTCGGAGGGTGCCCAGCTCAAAGGGGCTGGGCTTGGAGATGAGGGTCAGGGCTGTGGGGGATGGGATCGGGGGGTGCCCGGCTCAACGGGGCTGAGCTCAGAGCTGGGGGTCTGGGCAGTGGGGGATGGTGTCGGGGGTGTCCAGATCAGAGGGGCTGGGCTCGGAGCTGGGGGTCAGGGCTGTGGGGGGAATGGGGTGAGGGGGGTGTCTGGATCAGAGGGGCTGGGCTCGGAGCTGGGAGTCAGGGCTGTGGGGGGAATGGGGTGAGGGGGGTGTCTGGATCAGAGGGGCTGGGCTCGGAGCTGGGGGTCAGGGCTGTGGGGGGAATGGGGTCAGGGGGGTGCCCAGCTCAGAGGGGCTGGGCTCAGAGCTGGGGGTCAGGGCAGTGGGGGATGGTGTCGGGGGTGTCCAGATCAGAGGGGCTGGGCTCAGAGCTGGGGGTCAGGGCTGGGCGTGGAAAGAGGTGACGGGAGTGTCTCGATCAGAGGGGCTGGGCTCGGAGCTGGGGGTCAGGGGGGGGGGGGGAATGGGGTCAGGGGGGTGTCCAGCTCAGAGGGACTGGGCTCAGAGCTGGGGGTCAGGGATGTGGGGGGAATGGGGTCAGGGGGGTGCCCAGCTCAGAGGGGCTGGGCTCGGAGCTGGGGGTCAGGGCTGTGAGGGGAATGGGGTCAGGGGGGTGTCTGGATCAGAGGGGCTGGGCTCGGAGCTGGGGGTCAGGGCTGTGGGGGGAATGGGGTCAGGGGGGTACCCAGCTCAGAGGGGCTGGGCTCAGAGCTGGGGGTCAGGGCTGTGGGGAGAACGGGGTCAGGGAGGAGTCTGGATCAGAAGGGCTGGGCTCAGAGCTGGGGGTCAGGGCAGTGGGGGATGGTGTCGGGGGTGTCCAGATCAGAGGGGCTGGGCTCGGAGCTGGGGGTCAGGGCTGTGGGGGGAATGAGGTGAGGGGGGTGTCTGGATCAGAGGGGCTGGGCTCGGAGCTGGGGGTCAGGGCTGTGGGGGGAATGGGGTCAGGGGGGTGTCCAGCTCAGAGGGACTGGGCTCAGAGCTGGGGGTCAGGGATGTGGGGGGAATGGGGTCAGGGGGGTGCCCAGCTCAGAGGGGCTGGGCTCGGAGCTGGGGGTCAGGGCTGTGAGGGGAATGGGGTCAGGGGAGTGTCTGGATCAGAGGGGCTGGGCTCGGAGCTGGGAGTCAGGGCTGTGGGGGGAATGGGGTGAGGGGGGTGTCTGGATCAGAGGGGCTGGGCTCGGAGCTGGGGGTCAGGGCTGTGGGGGGAATGGGATCGGGGGGTGCCCGGCTCAACGGGGCTGAGCTCAGAGCTGGGGGTCTGGGCAGTGGGGGATGGTGTCGGGGGTGTCCAGATCAGAGGGGCTGGGCTCGGAGCTGGGGGTCAGGGCTGTGGGGGGAATGGGGTGAGGGGGGTGTCTGGATCAGAGGGGCTGGGCTCAGAGCTGGGAGTCAGGGCTGTGGGGGGAATGGGGTGAGGGGGGTGTCTGGATCAGAGGGGCTGGGCTCGGAGCTGGGGGTCAGGGCTGTGGGGGGAATGGGGTCAGGGGGGTGTCCAGCTCAGAGGGACTGGGCTCAGAGCTGGGGGTCAGGGATGTGGGGGGAATGGGGTCAGGGGGGTGCCCAGCTCAGAGGGGCTGGGCTCAGAGCTGGGGGTCAGGGCTGTGGGGAGAATGGGGTCAGGGAGGAGTCTGGATCAGAAGGGCTGGGCTCGGAGCTGGGGGTCAGGGCTGTGGGGGGAATGGGGTCAGGGGAGTTTCAGGATCAGAGGGGCTGGGCTCGGAGCTGGGGGTCAGGGCTGTGGGGGGAATGGGGTCAGGGGAGTGTCCGGATCAGAGGGGCTGGGCTCGGAGCTGGGGGTCAGGGCTGTGGGGGGAATGGGGTCAGGGGGGTGTCTGGATCAGAGGGGCTGGGCTCGGAGCTGGGGGTCAGGGCTGTGAGGGGAATGGGGTCAGGGGGGTGTCTGGATCAGAGGGGCTGGGCTCGGAGCTGGGGGTCAGGGCTGTGAGGGGGATGGGGCCGGGGGGTGCCTGACAAACACCTCCCTGAGACCCCCCCAATCCCCTTCCCTGGCCCCTGACCGCCCCCCGCCCCGCCCCGCCCCGCCCCGGCTGCTTACCCCCGGCTCACCGCGCGGCAGCCGCATGGCTCCGGAGGGGGCTGAGCTCTTCCCCGCTCAGAGCCGCATGGGGAGGGGGCGGGGCCGCAAGCTCCAGGCTGAGCTCAGCTGCCTCCACTCGGCCCGGAGCTCGCAGCCCCGCCCCCTGACCACGCAGCTCTGAGCGGGGCGGAGCTCAGCCCCACCCCCCCCCAGCCAAGCTGCTGCCGGGCTGTTTAGGACCCGGGGAAGGAGCGGAGGAGGAGCGGCCCGTCTTCTGCAGCCAGGTGGGGCCGCGCTACCGGTAAGGGGCCCCCCCTCTCCCCCAAGCAGAGCCGGTAGCACGGCCCTGCCCGGCTGCAGCCTTTTGCCGCCCCCTATATTTTGCCACCCTAGGCAGCAGCTTGTTTTGCTGGTGCCTAGAGCCGCCCCTGGCCCTATAGACCTGTAGGGGCAGGGAGATATTGGGGGCAGGAGGGGAGAAGGGGGGTTGGCAGAGACCCAGCCCGAGGTGCAGGGAAATGGGCTGGTTTGGAGGGAACTGGGGAGGAGAAGACACACAGGGCAGGACACATGTTGGGACAGGGAAACTGACTCACTCCAAATACATGCGGAGCAGGGCAGGGCGGAGGCAGATCATGCTGGTCCCAGGGTAATTTTGGGGGGTTCTGATTCCCCACTCAGCCGGGGGGCTCACCTCTGGGCTGAGGAGCCCTGGGGTGGGGCGGGTGCAGGGGCTGTGTGTGTGTGTCAGGCTGGGGGAGCTGCCTGGGCAGAGGGGCTGGAACCAGGGGTGGCTCCAGGCACCAGCACACCAAGCACGTGGTTGGGGTGACAAGCTGCAGGGGGCGCTCTGCTGGTCACCGCGAGGGCAGCAGGCTCCCCAGCCCCACCCCCACTCTACCCCCCTAGCCCCACTCCCCTCCCAGAACTGGGGGAGAACCCAGGAGTCCTAGCTCCCAGCCCTGCCCCTCCCCTCCCCTCCCAGAGCTGGGGGAGAACCCAGGAGTCCTGGCTCCCAGCCCCGCCCCTCCCCTCCCAGAGCTGGGGGGAGAACCCTAACCCAAGCCCTGCCCCTCCCCCCTATTTCCATATGGCTCCATCCAACAGCCCCGCCCAGTGGGGAGAGACGAGGCCAAGGGCGAAGCAGGCGGGGGCGGGGCGGGGATGAGGAGTTGCGTTGGGGGGGGGGGGAGGAATCAGGTTGACCCAGGGACCCGCCCTTACCTGGGCTGGAGAGGACGGAGGCACCCGGGGCAGGCTGGGAGTTGTAGTTCCTGGCTCATCTCAGAGCGGAAGTGATGGGTGGTTGCTCAGACAACGCGCCCTCCCCGTGCACTCTGGGAAGCGTAGTTCTCTCTCTCTCTGTCTCACACGCGGCCTCTATTGGAGGAGGGGCCGTAACTCGTCACTTCGCCGTGCCCCTCCCCGCTCCCTGATTGGCAGAGAGAGCGTGGGACAGAGACTCGGCGCGTGGGGGGAAGCCCTGGTTCGCTCGCCCGGAGGCTTTGTTGCCACCGCCCCCCGGGCGCGCGCTGCGGCCGTTGGGATTCGAATCCCGCTGGCGGCCGGGGGGGCTGCGTGGCTCAGTCCCCGCGGGGGCAGCAGTGTGACCCGCCCCGGCACTGCTGGGGGGTCGCGGGGGGGGGAGGACGCAGCTCGGGGGCAGCCAGCGGGCGGGGCGGGGCCGGTCCGAGGGGTGCTGGGACGGGACGGTGAGTGGCGGCTCCGCACGGGGGGGCCGGGGTCTCAGACCCCCAGTTCCAGGCACCAGGCCCAGCCCCTGCCGCGCCCCTGTCCCGGGAGCAGCCCCGGGCCCGAGGGAGCCGGGCTGGGGGGGGGGCAGAGGCAGCGCGGAGTGAAAGGGCTTCACCCCCCCCAGCTGATCCTGGGGGGCAGCAGCGGGGGGGGGCTGAGCTGCCTGGGAGCAGCCCCACACGTGGCAACCTGGGGCCGCGGGGCTGGGCGATGTCCCATCCCGGGTGCGCAGGGACCCAGGGGCGGCCCCAGCCTGTGAATTGTCGGCAGTTCAGGGGCTGCAGCTTCGTCACCCACCCGGTCACTGTCTGAACTTCAGAGCAGCCCGGGATCCACCTCCCCTCTTCCCCGCGGCCCTGCCCTGCTCACCCCATCCCCCTCCCTCTGTCGCTTCCCCCCCCCCCTCACTCACTTTCCCCAGGCCGGGGGGGCAGGCTCTGGGCTGGATTAACATGGGGACGAATCAAATCAGGCCATGTCCCTGTGGGGAGGGGGTTTCACTTGTTGATAAAGGGCGGGGGGAGCCCTCAGTCTCTGTCTGATTGTGTCTCTCTCTCCTCAGGATATTGGGGTTGAGTTTCCTGGGTCAGACGCTGCTGATTCAGAAAAGGATTAGACATTTATATGGACAATAACCTCTTAACTTCGCTGGTATACAAAATGTAGAAGGGATATAAATCCTCATGCTTCAGGATATAAGCCTACCACTAACTGATGGGGGTCAGGAAGGAACGTCTCCTATGGGCAGGTTAATCCATAATTGTTTTTCTATGGGGTTTCTCAGACTTTGCTCTGACACAGCTGGGCCTTTGACTTGCCCTGAAAAATAGATCATTGGTGGGCCTTTATATTAGGGATCTGATCATTTTTTGTTTTACAGTAGTGTTTAGCTGTCCCAACCAAAATTCAGGGTCCCATTACAAAAACATAGTAAGAGATTGTCCTGTGCCTCAATTACAAGCTAAACAAATAGACAAGATAGGCAAACAGTAGCATAAAGAAGTATTAACCTCCATTTATAGATGGGGAACTGAAGCAGAGATGAAGGACCAGATTTTCAAAGGTATTTAGGTGCTTAAGATGCAAACAGATGCTTAAAGGTGCTTTTGAAAATCCCACCAGCAGGTTAGGTGCATAACACCCACCGATTTCAATAGGAGTTAGGTGCCAAACCTAACTTAAGCACTATTGGTCTATTTCCTGTTCCAATTTTCACCAAAACCAATATGGTTCTGTTCACTGATGCCTAGAATATTCCTGGAATTTTAGAATTGATTGGATGTGGTGTTCACAAGTTCATGTTACAAACAGAGAAATGCCTTCAGGTAGAGTGAAGAACTCACATTACACATTTTCAAATGTTTTCCTCACACAGATCATTTCTTCAGATAAAGAATATTTCTTCTCCCAACCTGCCCTGCCTCACACCACAGTACCTCAGTGACATGAAAAGGTAATTTTAGGACAGGATTAAGGGCATGGGTGCAAACCAAGTGGTTTAAAAGTGATGGGAGCAGTCAGTCATTACATGGTGATGTACACAGTCTGTGACATCACACTCCATTGCCAAGGACACAATTGTGACATCTCGTGCAGAGAAGTGTAAACAAGTGGGCAGCATTATCTTCTGCAAATATAAATAACTTGTTTGTCTGAGTGATTGGCTGAATAAGATATTATATTATGCCCATAACATCGCAGGCCATAGATGGTCAAAACACCTGGCTTTATGGTCACCACTGTGGTGATGGCACTTTAACATCACTGGTACCTGATGGCCATAGATGGTCAAACCTTGTGGGATTTTCCTTATATGGACACTCAGAGCCACAAGTAACAGGTGACCCATCTCAGGTGAGTAATAAAGAGATTGTGTGACATGCCAGCCAGCCTCTGCCTATAAAGGCTGGAGCTGCCAGTTTGGCTCACAAGCTCCAGAAATCCCAACAAGAACAGGCTGGCTGCCTCTTGTAGGCAAGACTTGAAAGCCAGACGCCTAGCGTGATGGAAGCAAATAGAAGGTGCAGAAGCTGTGACAGGTTAGATCACAGGGACCTCTGAAAGGGAGGGATGGAACTAGGGTGACCAGATAACAAGTGTGAAAAATCGGGACAGTGGTGGGGGGTAATAGGAGCCTATAACATGACGGGGAAAGGAGTCGAGGAAAGCTGGCTGTATTTTAAAGAAACCTTATTGAGGTTGCAGGAACAAACCATCCCGATGTGTAGGAAGAAAAGTAAATATTGCAGGCGACCAGCTTGGCTTAACAGTGAAATCCTTGCTCGTCTTAAACACAAAAAAACAGCTTACAAGAAGTGGAAGATTGGACAAATAACTTTTATACTCCTCCCTGGTATTGCTCAGGCATGCAGGTGTGAAATTAGGAAGGACAAATCACACTTGGAGTTGCAGCTAGCCGGAGATGTTAGGAGTAACAAGAAGGGTTTCTTTAGGTATGTTAGCAACAGGAAGAAAGTCAAGGAAAGTGTGGGCCCCTTGCTGAATGAGGGAGGGAACCTAGTGACAGAGGATGTGGAGAAAGCTAGTGTACTAAATGCTTTTTTTGCCTCTGTCTTCACAGACAAGGTCAGCTCCCAGACAGCTGCACTCTGCAGCACGGTATGGGGAGGAGGTGACCAGCTCTCTGTGGAGAAAGAAGTAGTTCAGGACTATTTAGAAAAGCTGGACGAGCACAAGTCCATGGGGCCGGATGCGCTGCATCTGAGGGTGCTAAAGGAGTTGGCCGATGAGATTGCAGAGCCATTGGCCATTATCTTTGAAAAATCATGGCGATCAGGGGAGGTCCCGGATGACTGGAAAAAAGCTAATGTAGTGCCCATCTTTAAAAAAGGGAAGAAGGAAGATCCAGGGAACTACAGGCCAGTCAGTCTCACCTCAGTCCCTGGAAAAATCATGGATCAGGTCCTCAAGGAATCAATCCTGAACCACTTAAAGGAGGGGAAAGTGATCAGGAACAGTCAGCATGGATTCACCAAGGGCAAGTCATGCCTGACTAACCTAATTGCCTTCTATGATGAGATAACCGGCTCTGTGGATGAGGGGAAAGCAGTGGATGTGCTATTTCTGGACTTTAGCAAAGCTTTTGATACAGTCTCCCACAGTATTCTTGCCAGCAAGTTGAAGAAGTATGGGCTGGATGAATGGACGGTAAGGTGGATAGAAAACTGGCTAGATGGTCGGGCTCAACGGGTAGTGATCAATGGTTCCATGTCTAGTTGGCAGCCGGTATCAAGTGGAGTGCCCCAAGGGTCGGTGCTGGGGCCGGTTTTATTCAATATCTTCATTAACGA